>NW_020884876.1:7002699-7053851 GCF_003945725.1 Corapipo altera | reverse complement strand
TTTCTTTCTTTCTTTCTTTCTTTCTTTCTTTCTTTCTTTCTTTCTTTTTTCTCAGCCAATGTTAATGAAACTGTAGGAATAGTTTGGTTTTAGTTTGGTTTGAAAGTGAATACCAAATACAAATTTTATTACTGGGTAATGAAGGACAGGCAGGTAGGCAGTGCAACTGGTAAACAAGGATGAAAAGATAACCAGTCCTTAAGTCAATCTAAAGGGGTTCTGTCTACCCAGATTCTCTTTGATAACTTCTCAAATTAAATGGAAAAACCTTTCCCCTATCTCAGTATGGAAACAATGACTATTAAAGGGTAATTCAACTTTTTAAAAGGCATTTTGAAAAGTTTCTGTTTCTCCATACTTCTTCAAAATATAAGTTACAGTTAAGCTTTTGTTATTAATATGTTCAATTCTGAATTGCTTCTAGGAAGTCCTCAGAGGAGGTTACTGCTTCTGTCTCTGTGTTGAAATGGAAGATAAAATGCCTGTCCACGTCGCATTTACATCCAGCAAATTCTCTAAGACTTTGTTGATACCCGTGGTTTCTTCCAGTGGCATGCAGGAGCTACTGAAATATTTGTGTTTAATGGCAGTGATTTAAAAGGACTGTCTTCACTCTATTTCTACCCATTGTGCCTGTGGGGGACTTAAGTGAATAGCCAAGATGGTTCCTCGTAAATTTCCTCTGGTTCAGCAAGAACCACACTTGATTACCCAAAACCTATTTTGAGATAAAGTTCTTGATATGCAGAGCTGCAAACTTTTCCTGCCGATTAGAAAAAACACATTCTTGAATGGTAGATTTTCTGAACAACGCAGTAAGTATCTAGCCGTCCTTGGGAAGGAATAATTTACACATCAAAAACAATGGAAAAGATATTAACTGTGGAGTGTTTTGCTTATAAGTCATTCAGTCATGATCCGAGTCTGATCTGTAGCTACTAAGTAATAATACTTTCATCAAAGTAAATGTTGCCAAAGTGGTCTGGAAACTGGGTACAATATTACTTAATCATAACATTATAATGTCTCTTACATAATCAAGGTCATTCTAATGCAGAGAGGCCAGGAGCTCCTGCTTTAAGTATGGAACAACTGAAATAGATAAAAACACAAGTAAAAGACAAGGATACCTACATGTTGGTTGATTGCGTTCACTTTTTTTTTTATAAGTAAGAAGCAAGGATCAGTCTCAGTTCAGTTAATGCTTGAACATATGCAATGCTTCTTATATGAGTAGTTTTTTTTCAATAAAGCCCTATTTTTTGAGCTTTTTTTATGTTTTCTATTTGAAACCTGCTATAAAATTTCAGACCCTAAAGGGAAATAAATTCACTTATTTCCTAACCCAGTTAGAGGGTTGGAAATAATGTTCAAAAAGGAATTTTAAAATAAATGTCTGTAATTCATGCACTTCCTAATATATGAAATTCATAAATTAGGACAACTAGGACTCAGAAAATGTCATAAAAATAGAGATATTTTTATGAAATAAATGACCACAAACCTAACTCTGTAGCAAAATACTGCATTAGGAGACTTTTTTTGGAGTTACATTAGAAAAATGTTGACCATTTTATTATTAAAAGCCAGTCCTGCTTAAAATAAAAAGGACCTAATTTTTAAAAGATAGTTCTAATGTCATGCACCTTTTCATGATTACTGGATTAAAAAAAAAAAAAACCAAACCAAAACAAAACCCAAAAACCTGAAGCAACTGACTGTATGGCTATATACTGCTTAATGACTACTAACAAAAAGAACAAAAGCTTTTTTTTTTTTGTGGCCAGTCTTATCACAGAGACTTTTCTTGCATCTTGTAGGCGTTTTTCTTCCTTCCTATATTGGAGAAGTCTTGCACATAGAAAGCATATTTCTTTTCCTGTTTCTTCTGTGATTTTATTTTTACATGTGGGGTCATTCAGACCATCATTATGAATACAAATTCTTCTGAGCTCTTTGAAAAGGACAAGAATGGAGGGATATGCTAGAAATAATGAATGTCAAATGTTCCCTGTATTCCTAAAATAATTGTTAGTTCTTCTACAGTTTAGAGTTTCAGCTTTGTAGGCCTCATCCAGTTCATAACTTTCCTATGTCCAAGAATTCATGTCCATTTAGGAAGATTTCATCTAAGTTTTGTATACATATGCATATATATTATACATCTATGTATCTATATAATAGATATTATTTTTTTCCTACTTCTAGATTTCTCCAAATAGATGGGAGATTAGGAAATACCTAGTATTTTAATTTGAAGGAAAGGAAATACTCATAAAGATTATTGTTGTATCAGTCTTGGCTCTAGCAATACCCTATCAAGACTTAAACAGTCAGATGACATAAATGAGGAAGAGTATATAAATGTCAACACCCATCAGACAGATAAATCTGCCACCTTGAAATATCTTATTTCTTAAACATCAATTTATGTTATCTGCTAAATATGAAATACCAAGGATCTCAAGAAACATGACTGTTTAGTTCCAGCTGATGTCGTGAAATATTATGAAAAACACATACTTTGAATACCCAGTTTCCAATATATTCTCCTAATTCCCATTTAAACTTCAGTGTGAGACAACTTCTGCTCATCTTACTCACAATAGTAGCTCTAATTCAGAGTTTATCCAGTGCTTCTGATATATGAAAAAGCCTTCAGTCAGCACTCTGGGAAATACTCCCTTTTTGTACCTGAGGGCAAGTAGATATTAAAGACGAGTTGGAACATGATGATACACCCTGAAGAAAGCAAGTATCCCCTTTTTTTCTCCATCTCACCTACTTTTTCCCAGACAAAGTTTGTCCTCCCACCCAGAGGACAATATAACATGATGACACTCTCTAAAGATGTCATATCCAACTTTGGAGGACTAATATATCAAATACAACCTTACACTGGGCTGGGCTGTGTTCCTTCTCCATGTCTGGTTTTTTTCTGCTTCTAGTTATCATGGCTCTGGTTGCTGGTGGAATTTTGTCCCATGCTCTGCTGTGTGGAATACTAACTGTCTTCACTGCCTAGAAATGCAGAGCCACAAAATTGGGAGGTACTCTTTTTATGTATGTTACTTTACTGGAGTTTGCGAGAGAATTAAAATTTGTGTGTCTTCCTCCTTGGGTGCATTTGGCCCCTTATCCATCCTGTTTTATTGGATTCACATGGGAGTTACGTGTTTTGTAAATAAATACAAGATTTGAACTGCATATTTGTAAGCTTTGTTATGTATAAATAAGCCCAGATAACATCATCCACATTTCAGTCTCTCCAGTAAACTCACAGTTGAAATTCCGTGATGGCATTTTGATGTACTTACTCCCTTTTATCCTCCTCCTCCTTTTCAGGGATCATTTTTCCCTTTCTCATGCATAAATGCACACTCCCACAGACAATCACTCCTGCATCAAGAAAGCAGTAAACTGCTCTGACTCATCTTGCATATTGGCCTAAGTGCCTCTACGAGGTGAAAGTAGAAGGTGGAAGAGGGGGTGGTCTTCAAATTAATCTACTAATAATGTCATTTTAGCTGAAAGAAAGAGTTGAAAAATGGTCAAATAAAAGCTGGAGAAACCCCTTCAACTGGAGTTATAGGGTTTTTTGTTGTGGTTTTGTTTGTTTATTTGTTTGTTTTTTATGAAGTAACTAATCTAAACTCCAGAGACCGCCTTTGAAAGAATGACCTACATTCAATTGCAAGATAGAATAAAAAATTCTGGAAATAACTTCAGGACATTCTTAAAAATGTGAGAAAAAGATCATCTCTGTGTTTAGCCCTCTGAATAAGAACTGCAGCTGAAATTCCATGAATTTCTTTCAGAATATATTTAGCTTGTTCTTAGAGAATTTGCTATTTCTATATGCTCTCAGTCTTCTCCAAGCTCGACAAATCAGGTGATCAGGGAATTCCCTGGGCTGGAGAAGAGTTGCACACAGACCAAAAAGCCTGGGACTTAATGCACGTTCTGTTTTCACTGTTAGGAACCTCTTCCAAATGTTTAGTTTTCTGAGACTTGGAAATATGACTACTAAGTGTATTTCTGGTCAAGCATAGTACATTTTGATAAATTTGCTGACCAATCTGAATTTACTCAAATATACAACTGTTACTGCATAGAATTCTTCAGTCCATAATGGCTTATATCAAGAGTGTAAGTAAAAAACTCTCTGGCTTATAGCAGTGTGTTCTTTCTTATCTAAATAGATTTGAATAGCTGTTATATGTATCTCTGACTCATCCCACTTTGGTAAAAGCTCAATTACATGCAGCACCTCTGGGAATAAAGACCTTTATCATAAATGAAAGAAAGCATAAGCCAGTGAGTGCTCATAATAGTTATATTTTGTCAGAACATGCTGCTCCCTTAAAGGCTTGCATTCCGTTGCTTACATATTGTCGTTATTGTCAATCAGTTGAGTATTGCTACTGACACTGTTGTCATGGTTACCTTAGTATTTTAATGCGAAATCACAAAATCACAGAATCAAAGAATGTGCTGAGTTGTAAGGGACCCACAAGGATCATCAAGTTCAACTCAGCACTGCACAGGGAGTCACAGCCTGTGCCTGAGAGTGTTGTCGAAACACTTCCTGAATTCTGTCAGGCTTGGTACTGTGACCACTTCCCTGGAGAGCGTGTTCCAGTACCCAACCACCCTCTGAATGAAGAACCTTTCACTGATATTCAACCTAAGCCTCCCCTGACACAACTTCAGGCCATTCCCTCAGGTCCTGTCACTGGTCATCATAAAGAAGAGATCAGTGCCTGCCCATCCTGTTCCCCTCATGAGAAAATTGTAGACTGCCATGAGGTGTCCCCTCAGTTCTCCTCTCCTCCAGGCTGAAAAACCAAGTAACCTCAGCTGCTCCTCATATGGCTTCCCCTCAAGGCCCTTCACTGTCTTTGTTGCCCTCCTTTGGACACTCTCTAACGGCTTAATGTCTTTTCTATATTGTGGTGCCCAAAACTGCATACAATATTTTAGGTGAGGCTACCCCAGTGCAGAGCAGAGAAAGACAATTCCCTCCCTCAAATAGCTTTGCCTGATGCCCCCCAAGACACGGTTGGCCCTCCTAGCTGCCAGGGTACTGCTGACTCGTGTTCAACTTGCCACGGACCAGGTCCCTTTCCATGGCACTGCTTTCTAGCATCTCATTCCCCAATCTGTATGTACATCCACGATTGCTCCATCTCAGGGACAGAATCTGGCACTTCCCTTGTTGAACTTCATATGGTTGGTGATTGCCAAGTCCTCTAATTTGTCGAGGTCTCTCTGCAGGGCCTCCCTGTCTTCAGGGGAGTCAGCAGCTCCTCCCAGTTTTGTGTCATCTGCAAACTCGCTTAGTATCTCCCAGTCCTGCATCCAAGTAATTTATGAAGACGTTGAAGAGCACAGGGCCTAAAATAGAGCCCTGTGGAACCCCACTAGTGACAGGTCACCAGTCTGATGTCACCTCATTCACTATTACCCTCTGTGCTCCACCCATGACCCAATTGCTCATCCACTGCATGATGTGTTTATCCAGCTGTGTGCTGGACATTTTGTCCAGAAGGATCCTGTGAGAGACAGTATTGAAAGCTTTCCTGAAATCCAAAAAGGTTACATCAACTGGCTTCCCTTGATCAGCTGGGTGGGTTACCTTGTCATAAAAGGAAATCAGGTTTGATAAGCAGGACTTCCTCTCATGAAGTCGTGCTGGCTGTGACTAATGACTGCATTGTCTTTCAGGTGTTTTTCTATACCTCCCAGAATAATCTTCTCCATAGCTTTAGCAGGCACTGAAGTGAGACTGACGGGTCCATAGTTTCCAAGGTCCTCCTTCTTGCCCTTCTTGAAAATCAGGACAACATTCCCCAGCTTCCAGTCAGCTGGGACCTCTCCAGATTCCCAAGACCGCTCAAAAATCATTGAGAGAGATTTTGCAATGACATCGGTCAGCTCTTTGAGGATTCTGGGATGAATCCCATCAGGCCCCACAGATTTGTAGAGATCCAGCTGGAGCAGCAGATCCTGCACAATTTCAGGGTCGACTGGGAGTTGGTCATTCTCACAGTCATGGTCCTGGAGCTCAGGGCACTGACATCCCCTTGGTCCATCATCCAAATTGAAGGCAGAAGCAAAGAATGCATTAAACACCCCTGTCTTGTCTCTGTCCCTGTTTGGGAGGTGATCATCACTGTCCTGTAATGGGCTGATGATATTTCTATACTGCCTATTGCCATTAGTGTATTTGGAAAAACTCTTTTTATTGTTCTTCACATCTCTGTCAGCTTCAACTCTAGCTGGGCTTTGGCTGCACAGATTTTCTCCTTACAGCAGTAAGCAGCATCTCTGAACTCTTCCTGTGTCACTTGACCTTGTTTCCGCTGGGCATACACCTTCCTTTTTGCCTTATTTCCAATGGAAGATCCCTGCTCAGCCAAGCCAGCCTTCTGCATTGCCTGCTTGACTTCCGGCATTTGAGAATTGCCCTTTCCTGTGCCCTTAGGAGGTGATGTTTGAAAAGTGACCAGCACTGATGGACCCCAGCACCTGCAAAAATATTTTCCCAGGGGACCTTACTTGGTAATTCCCTGAGTAGCCTGAAGTCTGCTCTCCTCATGTCCAGAGTTGAGGTTTTGCTGGTACTTTTCCTCCTGTCAACAGAGATTTTAAACTGGATCTCCTCATGGTCGCTGTAGCCAAGACGACCTCCAATCTCCACTTAGCTCACAAAATCCACTCTATTGACAAGCAGCAGAATAAGGTGGGTATCTTTCTGAGTTGGTTCCCTTCTTAACAAAGATAATTCCTTTAATTTATTGTGCAAAACAAAAGAGGATATATATTCTCAAAGGGTTTTTTTGAAAATACTAGAAGTAGAGAAGCAGTGTATTAAGTTTGCATAGTAATTTACATATCAATTCTTAACAATTGATTAATGGAAGTAATTAATTCAAGACATTCTTAAAGACCACACTCCAAAACTCTCTCCTGCAATTAAACAGTGTCAGCGGTATTTACTGAATGTTCCACAACATAGACTGAATGTTCCACATCCATTCATTTTACAGTTTCTCTATGGAAATACAAATAATTTTATTTTTCCTGCCCTGTTTTGACAAAAGCTATAAAGATCTCTATTTCTGAGAGCAATTTACAAACTGCTTTATTCTGTGAGTTCTGTATTAGCTGGAGGAAAATAGTCTATGTTCAGCTATTTTCTATTTATATTGAGAAAAGTCTCCAGGATATGGAGAACAGAGACCTTTGTTGCCAGTAAAACGTAAGGATAATTTTTTCAGAAGTAATGAAAAATCCTGAAAATTGTACCTACATGGAAATGCTTTGAATTTCAGAGATGTTCCTCCTTCATAATGAAAGTTTCATGTTTTAAATAGTTATGATGGTTTTTTTGGACAAAACCTGACAATATCTGCAGTAGTTGTTAAGCAGAAAATTATATGCAAGAGGCATATAGTTAGCAATAAATGTTTTCTCAGATTCCTTTTGGAGTTTGTTACAGGAACCAGTTCTAAAATTAAATGTTTTAAACTTGCATTTAATGTTTTTTACCTGACTAACCGTTCTGTGTTGTATGTAACCCCTGCTCCACTGGAGTCAGGGAGTCAATGAAGTCAGCTTACACATTCATTCTCAAATGTCTTCTGCCATTTTACAGGTAAAGTGGCATTGCAGTGCACTTAAGAAATGTTCCTTTTGTTCCTTGAGAACTTTAAAAACTGGTAATTAGATATAGGATAATCTCTTTAACCTTATATTTACAGATATAAATTGAGATTGCCACTCTCAATTGAGATGTTAGAGTGCTTGAAGAAGTGGAGGATGAACTTGTATAGATTCCAATATTAAGCTAAAGACCAGAGACCCTTTTTTTCCTTCTGCCCTAGAGGAAAAAATTAGTTGTTCATTTGCTTAATGATGTTATGTTATTAAAATAATCTTTATTAAATTTTTTTTTAGCTCAGGATTCTTCAGAGACTAAGCCAAATAATTCATTGTGTTGGAGGTGTTTTGATAAAGCCCATTGCTTAGCGGAGTAAATAAAGAGTTTACAGACATCCTTTGGGACATATATAATCGGACTACAGGCACTGAATTGAATTTGCAGGGCTTACTTGTTATAGGTCCCATAAAACACAATATTTTTCTTTTGTCAGTGTGTAAGTACAGTAATATTTCTAGAAAGGGAAATTAGACATTAGGGTTTTTTTACATGTACATTTACAGCACCTTTTGCAGTATGCTAAAAATAGATTAAGATTCATTTATTTTGAGAGATTTAGTTGTAATATTGGTCTGCGTAATTTAATTTGGTATTTGTTTCAATAAGTAACTACTTGTCGTGGAGTATCTATCGTATTGTTAGGTTTGGTCAGTAGAAAAAGCAGACACACACACACACACAGAGTAGAGACAAGAGTTGTCTGCCGCGTTAGCACAGCAGCCTCCTTTATTAAGGCAGCTAACCCACATTTTCCCACACACTTTCTGTAAACATAATTTATACAAAACACCATAACACTAACACCTGCACCATGAAACGCAGCCAACATCTCTGCCCTTGCACATTCCATCCTGCTTATCATCTTTCCAGTCAACTCCCAGCTTTTCAAGGTTGCTCTGTTTTGTGGGAATGGTTAATTAACTTCACTGCTCTCATGGGAACGGCCTTATACCATCCGATATTTTAAGCTCGTCAACTTCTAGGGGCTTAGTGGACTCGCCGCCTCCCCCCACAACTATTTAACACTTTGCTAGTTAAAACTTTTAAATAAATTTCAGAAGGGTTTTTGTAGTTGCTGGTGCTAAATTGAATGGATAAGCTTTAGAAGGAAACTTTACCTATAATGAAAATCCTATATTTTCCCCTAAATACAGTTATATCTTCCAAGTAACTGATTGAAATTCGGGATTTTTTTCCTTCTTCTATGCAAAACAAAATCAGAGCTATATTTCCTTAGGAGATTTTGAGAAAAAGTGGCAGATTCTGAATATTTCCAGTTATGTTGCCCCTAAAGTCAGGGGCAGGACAGATACAATGCTCAGTGGGGCACAGATACACACCGATATGTTTCAAAACATATAGTGACTTATAAGGGATATACACACTGTCTTAAACCAACACCTGATGTTATGGGTGGTATTATTGCTCAGATGCAGCATTTAATTGGTGGTTACAGGGAAGAGTTTTCTTTATATGCATTTTACTATGTATAACAGAAATACAGCTATGAATATTTTGTTACTTTTTTCTCTTTTTTTTCATGAAGAGAATTAGGAAAAAGTGTTTTCAGCATGTTTTTCTTTTTTTTTTTCTTTTTTTCTTTTTTTTTCTGCTAGTAACCTGAGTAATGAAGTCTAGTCTAATAGCAATTCTGACATTCAACTTTTATTTCCTCTGTGCATCACTTGTTTCATTAAGCATGAGATATGTTCATCCTGCAAAGTTATATCCACCCTCAGGCAAAACTTTGATGTTGTTATTTTGACACAGAGGTTGTCTTAGCTATTTTAAGAAAATGGTGCTTTGAAAAGTTGAACCTTACCATTTCCTCAATGCCATGTTTTAATCAGTGGACAAATCAATGGTGCATTTTGTCTTTTTTTCAACCTTCAAATACTAGCAGGAGATTGACCTTAGGCAGGTAGATATGTTAGAAGTCTGAGTATCATTCTAGATATTGCTGGGGTTTTTTTATACTATACATCATAAATCTACAGCCATCAGCTTATCAATAGTTTATCATAACAACTGTAAAAACTGTGAAATCAGTTCTTTGCTCTGCGTTCAGAGGTACAGCTTTGATCTCAGAGCAATCCAAACCTTCACTGCGTACCTGGCTGGCTGAGTTGTATAGAGATGTTGTTATTTATATATGAAAAAATAATGTGTTGACAGCTAGAGAAGACGTTGTTTGGAGATGGTTGTTTAGTGCAGTCATGTGTGTTTTAATTTATTTCTATTTTATTTAGTCAGAAAATTGTGGTGGAACTGAACTAATTGAAAATTCGCTATGATCAGCCATATCTATAGCATATACACATCTATAGTATATATATACACAGTTCATGTGTAAGGATGAAGGACCACCGCCTCCCTAAAATCTTACTTTATGGTGAACTTGCCACTGGCTGCCGCATGAGAGGAGCCCCGAAGAGAAGATACAAGGACTGAAACAACATCTCAGCCTTGGCCATATTGATCAACATAACTGGTCTACTCTTTTTTCTTCCAAGCATGTTTTTTTTGCCTAGGCATGAGTAGAAAAAGTCAGTTAGGAAATATTTTGTTTTTCTTGCGTTCCTGATTGGCTTCTAATCATATTCTGGCACTTCAAGGTTATCATTGACATCTTACAAGTATATACTTGGTGAGTGTAGAGTGATCGATCGTAGCCTCCATTCAGCTCTTTGCAAACTGCTTCCCTCTCTTCCAAAGACAAGTTGTAAACAAACTCGTTGGGCATGAAAGGCTCTCTGTAATAAAACTCTCTTCCAGTAAAGGTGCTTCAGAGTTGCCTCATTTTCATCACATTTTAAAATATGCTGAAGTGTGCATGAAGTTCCTTAGGCATCACTTTTTTTTTCCAGACCTTGATCAATATAAACAACTACTGTGTCTGAGTTCCTGCAGTCATTACTTGACAACTTATTTGGGGAGAATCTGGAAAGTTGGGTCATTGCCTTTTACACGGAGGGGAGGAAGATTTCTTCATAAATTTGTAGAGTAGTCAGTCAAGCCAATCATGTTGCTTTTAACTGAAACAATTCTTGCCTGCATCTGAGACCAACTACATAAAGAGAGAGCTCACTTGTTCTTCTAACTCTCAGACAAATTTTTGTTCCAAATATTTTGAAATGTTCTTTACACCCATTCCACATTATCTTTTTCTCTTGTTGTTATAACAGTTGAAGAATATATCCATAGGCACTTTAACTACTTGTATAATCTGTTATTTCAGCAGGATCACTGTGCAAGTATGTTTGTTGGGTGTCAAACTTACAGGCTAACTTTTCCTGTATTTCTTCAGCAAGATATGTTTTCAGGAGAAAAAATTAAATCCTATTATTCAGAAAAAATATTTAAATGAGGCTTCTTTGGAACAATCAGTTTTCATAAAAATAAGTTTTTATGATGTGGGGAAATATTTATTTCCATTAACACAGGTAAGAGAAAACCAAAATAGACCCTGACGACAAAAATTAACAGAGTACAATTTCTTGTCCATGGTAAAATTAAATGGGACAAAAATAAAACACTGCTTTTTTTCTTTGACTTTATAAATCTGCTCAGAAATATAAAAGCAACCTACTGTTGACTATTTCTTACATATTCTTTATTACAATTTTTTTTTTTTTTTATTTTTCTTTATTTTTTTTTTATTTTTTTTTTCCAACCAGGTATACTATAGTTTCTCCAAAGACAGTGAGTAATAATTGTTTCATGTAGTACACTTCTGGAAGCCGAGAAGCAACACTAGATTAAAAGAATATAAATATTTAATATTAAGTAGGAAAAGGATAGGAAAACATTTTTCTTCCTTACTTCATCTGGAAATGGTTGAAAGACAACTTTCCATGAACACTAATATTTCATCATGCACAGAATGGTTCCAAGTTTGGACTTCAGGAGTTCAAAATAGGGCAAAGAATTACACGGACTTCATAGATCTGATCTTTTGTCAGTGTCTTAATGAAAAAGCGAATATGTTATGACTGAGGGCAGTAAATAGAACAAAAACCCCCATAAATATAACTTGGAAGACTTCAAAATATGTTATTTTGCACTAATTTGAAGCTCAGGAGTTGGCATTTCCCCCAGTGTTTGGTTCTTCAGATTTTAGAAACTGATAAAGAGTAATTTGGTAACTAATTAAGTCTCTCTTTCTACTCCAGTCTAAACACTTTCAGTTTAAACACTGAAATGGTGAAATCATGAATTATGAACTTCATTCAGCTTTCATCACACAGCACAGCTCTTTGGACAGACTCCATATTTTTTTATGTCAGATCCCTCCCCAGGATCTTTCCTTAATGAGGTCTGTGTAAAACTTAGGCATAATGATACTGTTTTTCCAGTGGTCTTGATTCAGAAAAATCTTCAACTGAAATAAATTTAAAAATTATTTGAAGAAGTTTATAAGGCACAGTCACAGGCAGTAAAAGTTTTTACTTGTAGGCTTGTGGGGACTGATACATTAAAACATTTGTCTTGGTTGAGTACTGGATTGTTTTCATGGTTATGTCTGGAAGAATAATGGGGCCTGTCTGCACACTCACTCAGAGCTGTTGACCTGAAGGTCATAGAATATTTTTCTTTGGAATCCTTCTTCTCCATCCACTACTCACTAACATTAACGTAAGTAGATATAGTCCAAAGCATCAAAAAAGTTGCTTTATGTATTCACTTCTTATATGTCAGTTCTTGTACTCAGGAGAAACCAAAGGAGCACGGGAATTAATACCAATATTTCTAAAACACAGATACAATAAAAAAATAGGTTCTTTTATCTTAAACTGCATTCATATTGGACTAAAACTACCAATAGAAATACCTACCAAGTAGTCTAGGTTCTCCCGTTTTCCCACCATTTTCCCTGTACATAAATGTAGCTCAAACATCTTTGCTACAGAAATTTGCAGTTACCCTTACTTTTTGAGTTTACCAGTGTCAAGATATTTTTTCCAAAATAGAAGAGCTAAAATTAAAAAGATTGGTGACACTTTTCCCTAAGTTGAAACTGAAAAATGAGATAAATTTATGGTCAGATAAAATTTTCTACCTGTGTTGAAAATATTATTAACAAGACAAAGTGGTGCCCTAACCAAAGATACTTGAGCCTTTGTTAAAAGCATATAATTGTTTGCTTTAGTTAAGGAATGTGTTGTATATCAATATCAGAATTAAAACATTAGTGACAATTCCTCCTCATTTTTGACGATCAAGAATATGGTGGGAATGTCATCTGAAAAAATTGTTAAATGCTCCAATGGGCAAATTCTGAAACTTGAATATGTTTGTCAGTAGAGTCAAGGTATTAAAAATTAGTAATTATCATCATGTTTTAAATCGTCACTTAGCTGTGAATAAATCAAGAAATCAGTCATAATGAGATAGTGCTAAACCAAGATTACCTTAAATAATTTAGAGTCATTAAGTAGAGAAAGACACTGATGAGCATCTCCAAGGAAAACATCATTAACTGGTGATAACTAGTGTGTCTATGGGAATGTAAGCTGACATCTCCCACCTACATTACATTAGTAAAGGAAGTTTTGCCTGTAGCTACAATTGTCCTTTACCTGTATGCCCTCAGGAAGGAGCATATTTGAGCAGGCTACCTACCTCTGATCTTTCAGTTGTTCAGTTCCCTTCTAAAAGATATAGAGATACCACACAATTAACAACCCATCAATTTACAGAAATAGTGTCTCACTGTAAGTAATATTTAATGTTAATATGGTAAATTTCCAGTGCTGTTGAACTTCAGATATGCTCGCATGTTAAGGATTCTCTTATGAGCATTATAGCTAAACTAATTCCTTTTCAAAGTGCAAATTTTATAAATTGAATGTATATGTATTATTGCAGGCAGAGTGATAAAAAGCCTTTGTCAAAGATAGGAATGATGCTACATTTTGTCATGTTAGACTTTTGGGTAATGAAATTCAGGGGAAAAGGGAACAATTTTATAAACTCAGCAGGACCTGAGGTTTATATTTCCTTACACCTGGATTGTAGCTCATTTTGTTGCTGTCTAGAGGTACAACCAGAGACCTGGATTTAAAACAAAATTAATTTCATCCAAGATGCCTCAATTTTGGGGTAGCTTACTTTAGACACGTTTTATGGCTCTAAATGAGGAGTTAGTTCCCAACATGAGTAATGTCTAAAGGTCAATCTTCTAATGGTATTTAAACAGTTACTTGAAATGCTTGGACACACTTTGTAAGCAGCGACAAGCAACAAACACCTACTGGTTTAGGTGGTTACACAAGACACTGTGTGAACATTTCTGTGACTCTGTCTCCTGACAGTTTTGAAAATCCAGTCACAAATCTTTTGATTGGAGTAGATTATTACATAAAAGTAAGTAATTTCAGGAAAAGTAGGCCACATGCCTATCTTTATGTTTATAGTTAAATTGAAAAGATGGCTACAGTTATACCTGACAGATTTTATGAACTTCTACCATGTTGCTATCCTATTTTAATGTGCTTGGGAGGAAAAAAGCTAGAAAGAAATATAATTTTGACTATGCAGATCTTTGGAGCTCTGTATCATTAAAAAGATTTGCTTACCAAAATATATGCTTGTGAAATATGAAGTTTTACTTCAGTAAACAGTCTTGAAGAATGCATGTGAAAAGCTGAAGTGCTCAGGTAAGAATACAGAGATGCACCAAGAATGAGGTAGCGCGTCTCCAGGGCACTAGGAGTAATACATGTCTTCTTGTTACACCCGGGCCAAATGTCCAGCATCTGCCCCCATATGACAGCAATCCCTTTGCAATAACTTTGTGCCCTCCTCACACATTAAATAGTCACTAGATGAAGTTCTTAAAAAAACATGATATGGAATACAGCAATAATCTATGTCAGATTTTCATTCTTTCTTTTATGCTTCTAGGGTTTAATTTAATCTTTAGACATGAGCAGCTCAAAGATTATCCCATAATTGCCCAGTATTGGTTGAGTAGCTCTGTGCAGTCTTTTAAAGCGGCTGGGCTTCTAAAAGGTTTGACTCTGCTTTTGACTAATATATATGTCAGCATGAAGCCACCCAATGGATTTAATTTTTTCCTGTTCATTTTCATAAAATTACACAAATTGCACCAGGAGAGGTTTAAATTGGATGTTAGGAAAAATGTATTTGCCAAAAGGATTGTCTAACAATCTGGAACAGATATCCCAGGAAAGTGGTGGGAATCTCTGTTCTAGGATGTAATTAAAGGACATGTAGATGTGGTACTTAGGGACATAGTGTAGTGGTGGACTTGCAGTGTTAGGTTAAGGGTTAGACACGATGATCTTAAAAGTATTTTTCAACCTAAAGGATTCTATGATTTCCTGAACATAGAAAGAAATAAATATATCACAGAGACTTTTACCTTTACTGGGAATGGTCAAAATTAACAATATTCATGCTCTCACATACTTGTATAGCAGTGACACACTTCTGAGGGGAGGTGGGGTAAACCCTCAGAAACTAAATACTACCTACCCTCCTTCTGCTGTTTGGGTGTGTCAAAGAGTCTGTGTCAAGAGAGTGTCTAGATTTTTGAGACTCTCCTCCCCTCAGGAAGAAAGACAGAGGAAGGCAGATCAATATGTCAACATGGAGAACTTCTGATCAGCTGGAGTGGCAACAGGTGTAGCAGGTAGTGACCATGTTTAGTGGATCTGCCCTATCATCTTCCTAGAATAATAGTTCCGCCTACAAAAGGGTAGCTGTTTTCAGACCAACATAGTTTTGCATGTCTAAAACAAATGATACTAAATCAGAAGAGTTAAGACTTGTTGTTACAAGTTTTGATGTCATGTTAAGCTTAGCTATTTTTAAAATCTGTGCATAATTTCTCCAGTTGTCGTTTAATGAAAAATAAAAGGATTGCAAAGTGGTTGCACTGCTGTAGGCCATTTAAAACCATGACTTTGTCAACAGAATTACTTTGCTTTACCCTTGTCATTGTAGCTTGACTTTAAATTACATTTTAGTTGCTATTACTCTAGATTAAACTTTTTGCTTTTCTATTTGGAATTTTTTAGTTTGAAGGAAAAAAGTTAAATTCCTGCTTACCCCTTCTTTAACAAAATAGATGTTATTTTTTTAATGTTTCATTATAATAGGCATATTACAGTATCCAAACTGTGCCTCTGTGGTCTATCCGATGGGTAGTACAAAACCAAATCCTTTCAATAAATATTCAGGTAGCTTGTGGAGCGTAAAGCAAGCTCATAACTAAATCGTGATGTACAAGTGCTGCACCTGTGTTGGGGCAATGCCCAGTATCAATACAGGCTGGGGAGCTGAACTGATTGGGAGGAGTCCTGATGAGAAGGACTTGGGGCTTTGGTGGATGAGAGGCTGAACATGAGCCAGCAATGCGCTCTTTCAGCCCAGAAAGCCAATTGTATCCTGGGCTGCATCAAAAGCAGCGTGGGTAGCAGGTTGAGGGAGGGGATTCTACCCCTCTGGTCTGCTCAAGTGAGACCCCAGCTGGAGTACTGCATCCAGTTCTAGTCTCCCCAACGCTGGAAGGACATAGACCTATTGGAGTGAGTCCAAAGGAGGGCCAAGTTGATTAGAGGGATGAAGCACCTCTCCTATGAGGAAAGGGTGAGAGAATTGGGATTGTTCAGCTTGGTGAAGAGGAGTCTTGGGGCGACCTGATTGCAGCCTTCCAGTACCTGAAGGAAGCCTACAAGAAACATGGAGAAGGACTTTTAACAAGGATATGTATATATATATATGGGTTCAAACTGAAAAAGGGTAGGTTTATATTAGATGTTAGAAAGAAATTCTTCACTATGAGCATGGTGAGGTGCTGGAACAGGTTTTCCAGAGAAGTTGTGGATGCCCCATCCCTGGAAATGTTCAAGACCGAGTTGGATTGGGCTCTGAGCAACCTGGTTTAGTGGAAGGTGCTTCTGTCCATGGCAACAGGGTTGGAACTACATAATCTTTAAGGTCCGTTCAAACTCAATCCATTTTATGATTCTATGGAAGTCCACATGTCATTTATTACAATACTACATAGGATTAGATTAACACTTAGATATAACTGGAATATACCAAGAAAGAGAGAAATTCAGTCTTTGAGTGGCAACTAGATAATTTCAGAGTAAATGGCAGTGCAATGACTTGAGTCATCAATTCGAAACAAGGAGCTGCTTCCAGGATGAAAGAAAAGAATTGCTTTGCTTTTATAGTAACTGTACCATTTCTACTAGAGAGAATCTTAGCTCCCTTTCTGGTCACTATTGGAGCAGTCTGAATGGTCTGACCCAGTGTGGTTACAACCTTTTAGGCTGCTAGACCTGAGATTTTCTAACATGTTGAATTAGGAGGCTCATTCTGTTACCTAGCTCACATCTACCTGTCTGTCTGTGCTTTTACTGTATTTTCACTCTAGTTTGTTTTAGGCCATGCTTACTTGGGCTCCTATGCTATGAAGAAGCATATTTACTGAAAGTAATTTAACAACAATTCATTACTTGGATGAAATTTTTGGATTCATTACTTGAATAAAGCCTTGTGGTTCATAAGCAAATTTCTTATTGAGCATATTCATGCTGTAGAGTAAATATGCTGTGACCCCTCTTTGACTGCAAAACATTGCTTGTTGGAATATGATTTCAAGTGTTTCAAAGCATAAATCCAAGGAAATAGAACAGGTTTATGTTCAATATATAGCACAGTGTATAACATTTGCTAACATTTAGTTCTTAAAAATTTGTTACAGTCATACTGCAATGATAGGTGGGAAAGGGGGGACTTTAGAGGGACTAAAATGAGCCAGCATGACTAAACAGAAATTACAGACTTACAGAGTTACATAGCTAAAAGAAGACCTCAAAAAGCCAAAGTTATGTCCAAATGAAGAAAGCAGAAAATATCATAAACCATTACAGATTAAATGCGAATACTTAAAGCATGCCAAAAAAAGTTTGAGGCGTCCCTTATTAAAAGCATTAAAACCTAGTAATAAATTTCTTTTAGAGATGCAGCAGAGCATGATGCTTTTGAGAAAGCCTATAAGTACCAAAAGAGGGGAAGATAAGGATGTAACAAGACAAGTAGGTATTTTTTTCCATCTACCTGTGACCGATCTTGGGTTTGCTGGAGTTGCTTCCCATGAGTGGCTGTTCCTCAAACCTAGAGCACAGGTAGAACAAATAATGACAGAGCAAATTGGCAATAAGGACAAGACCAAACTGACAGGTTGAGGTGGTGCCCACTTAAGAATTCTACAGGATATCAAGGAATGAGTAGTCAGACCACTCATTCTGCTACTCAATCTCTTAAATGTTCTTCAATACCAAAAAACTTGAAACTGGGCTACGTGGTACTAATTTTTAAGTAGAATTCCAGAGATCTGAAGGAATGTGAAAAAATCTAGAGGTGTTCTGACTGATTAAATGACACGCAAAAGACATTGCAGATATGACCTGAAATATGAATAGAAATATATATCCAGGAAAGATGCAGATGCTTTTCTCAGTGATTTGGAAAAAACAGTCAAACAATTTCTAAATTCAAAATTAAGTACTAAGTGTACTTTTAAGACTTGTTCTCCTAATGAAGGAATTTTTCAGTCCTGCATATAGTTTAATCATGAGAATATTTATGTGATGTTTGGATATTTTACACATGGTGAGGTATGACATATCTATAAAAACAAAATTATATTTTCTAAAAGAAACCCTATTGCATCACTTCTCTGCTTCCTGTACCATTCATATTCATCACTGAACACCTGTCTTTGATAAATAATTGAAATATGCTTTGTATATAAAAATATGTAAAATATGTGCACATACAGACAGGGAAAGAGTAGAACTATTTCTGCAGTTATTGCACTGCAGTTGTTAAAATAAATCCATCTTTTCTTTCCTTTGTGAGTTCCTTGGCTTCTATTTCTGTGGAACTGACTATGTAAGCATTAGCATATTTGTGACTCACCACAAGGTTTTCTTTAAGACAGTCAGAAGTACCTATTGTTCTAATAATGTCCACACTGGTATTTCAAGATTCACTGACTTTATGTCATGTGACAGGGTGGCTTATCTAGTAGCTGTAGTAGGTGAGGAAAATTGAAATATATTCCATCCTTCACAAGTTTCCTCCAAAGGATCATCTCGGAATTTCTTCGAAAGGGGAGATGAAAAAAGATAAGAAAACTCTCCGTATAATTCAGAAGAAAATTAAAGAGGAACTAACACAGTTCTTATCCTGGCCTAATGCTATGGTTAATCATTTATATTATTCCAAAATCTGGAAACCTCAGCCAGAAAATATACCTTGTACTAAATAGAGGTCCCAAACTGCACAAATTATATTTCTTTCTCTGAAAATTCTTCAGTATACATATGGTAAGAGTTTAATCAGGTATCCTGGTTTGGGTCAATGCAGATATTTGGGGTAATGTTAGGTGACCTCAATTTAACATTAAAGCTCAGCATAACTTTATGCTGCATACAAACTCAATCCTTGGGCTTCCCTCTTTCGTGCAATATTTCATAATAATTTCATTTACTGAATGTTTATAAAACAAAGTTAAAAACCAAGCTCTCATTCTTCAATCAATTTTTACCTTACGTGAATAAGTAATTATATAACAGCAGAAACCTCTTTTAATCTAGCTGGTCTGGAATGCAATATCTTAAAAAGTGCAATCTGTGCATTCTTGATCACTTTTTAAAGGGAGAAATAAATATAATTACCTTCTAGAACTGTTTTTATTTTTCAACCTACCTCTCAGATGCTTGTGTTAGTCTTTATGCTTGTAGATATAAACAATATCACGTGCAAGAGAACATACTAATTGAAAAGTTTTGACCTGTGAAGTATGTTTTCTAAACTACTAAGTGCTTCACAGAATCACAGAGTCATTTAGGTTGAAAAAGACCTTTGAGATCATAAAATCCAACCTTTGACTAATCAACACCTTGTCAACTAGACCATGGCACTAAGTGGTCACGTTTGGTTGTTTCTTGAACACTTCCAGAGATGGCGACTCCATCACCTCCGTGGGCAATTCATTCCAACGCTTAACAATCCTCTCTATGAAGAAATTCCTGTTGATGCCCAGTTTGAACCTCCCTGGCACAACTTGAGGCTCTGTCCTCTTTTCCTGTCACCACTTGCCTGGGAGACCAACTTCTACCTTACTACAACCTCCTTTCAAGTAGTTGTAGAGAGTGATAAGGTCACCCCTTGTATTTCACAGATTTATGTCTTCATCTCTTATTTATTTAAACTTGACATTATTTGAAAACAAAGTGAAAACATAATGATCAAATTTATGCACATACTTAGTCTAGTCTGAGCAGACAACCAGCTTACATTTAAAAGCTTATGGTAATAGTGCTTAATGTAGCAAACGTCAACTGAATGCAACAAAAGTAGTGAGGGTTCCCTGACTTTTCAGGGAGGTCATACAGAAAGAGAAATAGCAGCTACTATTGCCAGGAAGAAAATTTACAACCCCATAAATTTACTGTGTGTTGTAATCAAGCTGTTCTCTACTTGTAGGATCTGATATGTTAAATAAACCAGTGTTGAAATACAAAAAAATTTGGTTTGAAGATAGAATTTTTTTTATTTAAACGAAAGAGTAACTAAATAACACCTTAACACACTGGAGCTTTATTAGGGGGCAACTATATTGTACTCATGCAGATAATTCATACTATGATAATCAGGAACAAGGCTGAAGAAAAAAATTATCACACTTATGGTCATTGCATGGGTTATTTAATTTGCTACTTGTAATCACTGATTTAAATGGAATTTAGTAAAACTCTTCATCTACTGGATCCATCAATTTCTCTGAGATGTTAAACTTAGCTGGTTAGGTTGCAATAATACACAGCTTGTCTTTAAATACTGGTGTGAGTGCAATATTCGAAAGTATTGACAGTGAGATGTTGAGCAGACCTCACTATCTTTAAAGTATTATTCTTTAAAGTAGAAGAAGAAGAGCAAGGAACATTCTGGGTGGCATCATGTTTGTCCATATAGCTTGCAAATTTTGTCTGGAACTAAAGTCAGAAACACTTTTCAGAATAATTTTCTGAAGAACCAATCACTGAGAGATAAGTGACTCCTTATGTTTTTGTGGAATTATAACTTACTGAGGTTTGGGTTTGTTTTCTTCTGGTGATTAGTTTAATTACTAAGGCTTACTGTGATGTCTGCTTTGGCTTTTGCTTTTCATCTGATGTGGTTTAAGGGTAGCATAGATGGAAATATCACTGTGAAAATGTAATCCAAAAGCATAAACTGCAATTGTAACTCAGATACGCTGTAACTTTTTGAATTTCAAACCCAAAAAGCAAAGTAATTTTAAATAAATGTATTTATATGAAATAGCAGATTTCAAATACAACAGGTCTTTTATAGGCTACAACAAGCACTCATGATCTTAAGGAAAGATCAGGAATTCTATAGTTGCTATGATGAGATTTTGTTTCAGCAGTTGTTTGATGAATACTTTCCATGTCTCAAATATTTTGACATATTATTTACAAATTACTAATTTTCCCTTTAAAATTAGTCTGAATGAGAACCAAACTCACCATCTTGCCGTATAGAATAACAGAAAGAAGTAATTCAGCTCCAAAATTATAGGCTAAAATCCCATCTTCACAGAGACCTAATACTTATTAATATTATTTATGTTCCAAGTTACAGTATTGTGAGGTATTCTCCAAGTCTTCTCCACAAAGAAAAAGTCTGAATTTAAATTGAATTTAAAATCTGAAATTAACTTTCCTTTAATTTCATTTTTGATGGAAACAATTACTCAAAATTAGATTCAAAGGAGATTTTGGGGAAAAACATCAAATGACATGCACTAGGATTATAACGAGTTTTTGAAGTGTCTAAAGACAGTTGTGTTCTATTCTCAAAACAGCAAATCTTTCACCAATTTCGTGTTGAACATCTTCCTATATGTTTCTATACGTTTAAGGTTAAATTGGTTTTCCCAAGAAACACACTCTAAAAATAGTGTCAAGAAATACTTATGATTTTATGGTAGACAATTAATAGTCAATAGGAAAATAAAATTTTAATCTTGACCATTGTGTTTGTTTTGGTTTCATCTATTGTTTAGTGTCTGATAAAATATGAGGAGTTTAATTCCATTTCCTCCTGCTGTAGATGAATGCATTAGAGTGGACCTTTAATCAGAACACAAGGTTTAGAAAGAGTCTGCTATAAAGAGGACCTGTTGCTTTTATTAAATGCACCTTTATGACTGCAGACAAATATGCTGGATTTCAGGGATAATAATTTTCACATGTAACTTAGGAAGAAAAGGCAGTAGCAAGATATACAGGCTGTGCAAAGCAGGAGATGTTAGAGGAGACACAATTGCATGGTGAGCTGGAAAGTGTCTTGAGCAGTTGGAGAACTCGCTCAGTCGGAAATTGAGCCAAACCAAACTTCACAGCTCCTCAACAAACTCTGCATGTCTCATTACTAAAGCTGGCATTTCAGTCTACATCAGATAATGTGAAAAGATCTTCATGCAAAGCAGCAGACGCCTGGAATTACAATGTCAGAAAAATGGTCAAAATAGCCCTAAATATGTAAATCTGAATTTAAGTTATTCAACACAGTTTAAGAGCAGACCCATTGAATACATCTGTTAGCATAATTTCATGCAGTCATGATCCAGTATCTGTGACCTCTTCTGCCTGTAAAGGCAATGTGCAAAAACCTATGTTTCTACAAAACATGTAGAAAATCTTCAGTACCCTACTCAGGTAAAAATTGTAAAAAAAAAAAAAAAAGAATTTTCTGTGATACCACACAAAGTCACAAATTCAGGGATATTTAGACATCTACCTAGATTCTTGCCTTTGGAGTTATGATTCAAATTTGAACATTTTCCTACCAAGCTGAGTAATGCTATGAAATCCTATGAGATAAGTGTAATGAGAAATCAAGGTGGAAAGGGAGCACAGAATTAGCGTTATGTTTGTAGCTGTCCAGCACATATTAAAATGGCCGTCATATGGATGAGATAATTTCAGATCAGTCTTTTCTCAAACATTACTGACATTCTTCACATCAATTTTAGTAAGGTAGATGGCTTATAAAAATTAGAGGCAGGCAAATTTTACTGGGGTGAGAGAGAGAAGTCATCATGGCTAGGCTTCGCGAATGAAGATTTGGGAAGGCACTATCCACATTTGCTACAGGTACGCTGGTGGCTTATGAGGCCAATACGTGACAGACATATCCGATTGCAAAAGGCACAGCAGAAAGACTCCTTAGATGGTGTATTCTGCAAGACACGGTTCTTTCTGCGTTGCCTTTTCTCCTCGAGAGTGATCCTGCGTGTGTTCTCAAAGGAGACAGCTGCGTTATAGATGGCGTGTCTCTAGGCCTCCCGATTGGAGGCCAGAGTAGACCAGTTATGGTGATCAATATGGCCAAGGCTGAGATGTTGTTTCAAGGAGTCCTTGTATCTTCTCTTCGGGGCTCCTCTCATGCGGCAGCCAGTGGCAAGTTCACCATAGAGCAGGATCTTAGGGAGGCGGTGGTCCTTCATCCTTGAGACGTGCCCTGCCCATCGCAGCTGCATTCTCAGTAACACGGCCTCAATACTTGTGACAGCAGTTTACTCTAGTACAGATGTATTGGTCACATAATCTGACCAGTGGATGTTTAGGATTGTACGGAGGCAGCGTTGATGGAAGCGTTCTAGGAGACGCAGGTGGTGACGGTAGATGACCCATGATTCGGAACCGTATAAGAGAGTAGACAACACTATGGCTTTGTAAACACTGATCTTGGTGTTTTTCTTCAAGTGTTTATTACACCATACTCTTTTGTGGAGTTTTCCAAAAGCACTATATGCCTTAGCTAACCTGTTGTCTATCTCTCCGTCGATCTTACCATCTGAGGAGATGAGGCTACCAAGGTAATTAAACTGTGAGAAGTAAGCATCTGCACTTTGCAGAAGAACCTGAGGAGTCAGGAAATTCTGACAGCGGTAAAAAGAATAAGTAGAGTGGGAGAGGGAAAGGAAGATAGTCTAGACAGGGCCTAGATGGATATGGAAAAGTTCATTTGACAAAGAAAACTTCTCAGTTACATAAGAATATGATTTTTATGGAACAAGAAGAGATCATTGGGAAATATTGATTCTGATGGTCTCTGCATACCCCTTGGCTGGTCAGAGACTTACTAAGAAGGTCTATGGAAGGTTACTTTGCCTATAATTAAAATTTTAACAATCAGTTCAAGAGTCCATGGAGGGATTAAACCCCAATTTTCAGTACAGAAGTTGTCAAAAACAGTTCAGTGCAGAGTGATAGAAATTCCTTCATAGTACTGGGTTTCACACAAAAAGCTCATTTATTCAGTTTAGTTTTTTTCCATTTCTGTGTATTTTAAATGCAAAAAAGGAACACCAGAATGAAACAAATACCTGAAGATGGTGACTACTTAAGAGAATATACCAATAATATTCTATAAATCCAATATTTAATAGTTTAAAAACTTTTCCTTGCAATAGGTGCAATATTGTTTGGTTAGGAAGAAATATTGTGCTCTCATTCAGAAAATGGCATTTGTTTTGACAAGTTCTTATTTTAAAAAAAAATCTAAACTCCCCCAGAATTTTACTTCTGGTAATACTCCTATCAACTCTATCCTGACAATACTTGTGCCATATTAACTAATTAGTTTGCTCCTTTCTTGTTATTTTCCTAGACCTTTCTTTGGATTCACAAAGAATATAGAATCATGGAATCATTAAGGATGGAAAAGATCTCTAAGGTCATTGAGTCCAATCATGAACTACCACTGACACACCCACCACTAAACCGTGTCCCTAAACACCACATCTACACATTTTTTGCACACTTTCAGGGATGTTGACTCCACTACTTCCCTGGGCAGCCTCTTACAATGTCTGTCCACTTTATCAATTAAGAACTTTTTACTAATATCTAATCTAAATCTCCCCTGGTGCAACTTGAGGCCATCTCCTCTTGTCGTATTGCTTGTTGCTTGGGAGAAGAAATTGATCTCCACCTTTCTGCAATGTCGTTCCTGGTAGTTGTACAGAGCAATAACGTCCTCTCCAAGTCTCCTTTTCTCCAGGTGGAACAATCTCTCCTCCCTCAAATGCTGTAAATAAATGTTAAACCTTATTTTTCATTAATATTTTAATTTTATTTTTATATATTTTTGGCCTAAGGGCTTCTTGTTTGATTGTCACTTCAGCACATTTAGTGTCATGCAGAATTGTGCTACTTTAAATAGCACTTTTCTCCTAGGAGACTGCAATCCTAATCATTCTTGACATTTAATTTAAGAACAAAAATTTATCTTTTGAAATTCTTTTAAATAATAGAAAGCAAATCACAGCAAACCATATATGGCTTGAGATTTTATCTCTTTCAGTTTTCTCTTTCAAGGGCATTGTTGGATTCACATAATTCATAATCAATGCTGAAACTGAATCAGTGCTACTTTATAGTGATATGGGAAATAAAATTATTAATTTTGTCCTATGATGGAAATGCAAAACCAAACAAAATAAAAATAAAGATAAGTGCATTTATTTAAAAATATTTTATGGAATATTGAAGTTGGAACAGTATTAGACCAGAAGACCATTTTTCTTTTGACTGATCTACAGAAAGATATTTTTAAAATGAAGCTTAAATTACTCATAAGAGAACATATTCATAGCATCATTGAGGTAATATGAAAGGGAAACTAGCAGCTAAATTGAAGTTAAGCAGTTGTAGGGCTAGGAACACTATTCACCATAATGACCACTATTATCCCATTTCACCTTTGTCTTTTGCCTTTTGCCTCGTGTATCC
This sequence comes from Corapipo altera, assembly GCF_003945725.1. NCBI lineage: Eukaryota > Metazoa > Chordata > Aves > Passeriformes > Pipridae > Corapipo > Corapipo altera. Next base: position 7,028,270 of record NW_020884876.1, on the reverse strand, counting down.
ATGAAAGATGCTATGTCTCCATATAAATTTTTTTTATAATCCTAAATGATCACAGAAACAGCAATACTAATCTTATACTCAACTTTTTTTTTTTTTTTTCAACCACTGCATGATTTTGGCTAAAAAAACAGGCTGATTGATATTGATTATGTAAACTGTGTTGCTTTGGAACTGTAACCAAATTGCAAGGTTGTTGTGCGGGAGGGTTTCTGTGGTACCCTCCCCTGCCCAACTTGCTTTGGAAACGGTTTAAATGAGTGCTCTCACTAGAAGTGAAAGAGAAGAATTGAAATATGTCTCTACTCAGAAACTTTGCAAACACATTATGTCTTCCAAGTCATGTCCCAAATAGTTGAATTTGAAAATAAAATGCTCCAAGGAAAGATTGCTCTGTTCCCATTGTTATATAGATGACCTAATGTCTAAAAGTGGCCTTTCTGAAGGCCTAACAGCACTCAGAGACCTTGGCAAGTGTTAGGTGCGCTGTTCCCGTTAAATATTGACTGTATCCAGTGTTTATATGGTGAATTTAACACAAAGAAATTCCTCTCTCAATTTGTTTTGGAACAACTGAATCCCTGCTGTATAAAATCCAAAAAAACAGTTGGTTGAAATAGCTTCCAACAAAGCTCTCAATATATTTTTAATTAAGCCCAGGGCTACTCACTAGAACATTGTATTTTCTCTTCAGACTTTTTGCCCTACCAGTGCCTCTCTCTAGCGGCCAGTTTACAAACACTCCCCTGAAAACTGAAGCCTGTATTCAATTAAAAGACTCTTGCAGTAAATATTTTCAAGTGACAGGAGAGGAAACTGACTAGAAATGACTGGTAAAACGATATGCTGTGAAACTGAAATTTCTATTATTTCTCTTTCCTTCATATATTTGTTCAATTTTCATAGGTTCAATGTTTTTGTTGTCTACCGTTTAGAGGATGAAATAAAAGAAACATACAAGACACAAGCGGGATATTATTTTTGCATCAGTTAAGTGAATAAAGCAGTGCCTGAAACCTAGAATAACCCTCTAATTTAGTTTTAAAACCTTTTAGATAATTTGTACATTTGTAGTTGACATCCTGAAACAGATCTCAGCGAAATAATATCAATGGCACAGTTGATAGGTATACGTGTGACAGGATCAGGTGCTATACTTTGTATTTATTCAGTTGATTCTCCTCCCCTGATAGTGGAAGAAAACAGATAATTACAGAACAGCATTTGAGAAATCATGTCACTTGACATTTCTGAATAATTTTAGAAATCTCTGAAATACATGTTTTGAAATGCTTAAAAATGACAGTACTGTCATACATGGCTCTTCAATGTCATGCTGCTAATGTACTTTAACAAGTGTCAGCATTCCAAAAGGCATGCAGGCCCTGACAAGGATCCATGCTTTTCCTGGCCCTTTATTTCTTACAAAGACTGGTGTTATCCTTTCCTGAATCTGACTATTTTTAAACATGTGTTTCACAGTTTACCTTAGGGAATTTATCAGCAAACATGCATTATAGTAAGAATCAAATACCTAAGGCTGTCCTTTGCATCTTTTATCAATTTTCTACTCTACCTTAGAAGTTCTTTATGAGGTTAAACTTGTTGAATAAGGAAATTAAAATGATTGAGGCAGCCTGTTTTTAGAAGGAAAAGCTGGTAAAGGTCAGTTGACTCCCCATGTTTTGGAATAGGGTCTCCCATATCACAGGATGGAATTTTAACCACTGTGTTTCAAGATAGGCATTTGTTGCTGTTCAATTCTTTGTGGAAAGCATACACCTTTTACTATATAGCCAGATAACTGTCATCACCTATGGCTAGGTGCACTTACCTACATGATGAAGTCCAGATCCATTTACTTTTTCCATCTTAGAGCAGCACAATAATCTTGAGTTTGCAATATTGTATAAACATGTACAGGCCTCTGCATATGTTTCTTTCTAATCAGAGATTCAATTTGAGTAGCACTTATGTATAGAAAACAGACTTTATACACTGGCATTTCTCACTGAGTAAAAATGGTTCACAGCAAAACTTCTAAGGAGATGTAACCCTTGTAACTGAAGATTTGTATATCAATGCTTCTATCCTGCATTTTAGTATTATTTAGTCACTTTGTAAGTTACTTGTTTTAATTTGTTACTTTAATAGATAGTTTAAACTAACTTTTCTAGTAATTTTAATGTTTGCTACTGAGTCAGCAGTAATTTTACATCACTCATTACTACTTCCTAAAAATGTTAGAAGACCATTCCACCTTGCCATTTTTGAAGTCAGTAATTACTTATTTACTCTTCTTGAAATAAAGTATGATAATATTTCCGGTGCTGCCACTTCATCGTTCACATATGACAACTTTTCTCTTACATATGAACATGATTTACCAAACTGTCTGATTTATGTGCCTCTTAATACCACTTGACCAAGATACATAACAACAAACAGTTTCATTTTGGAATTTCTCAACAAACAGTATTTTTAAACATACAAAAGGCCTGTTCTAAGCTAACTGTTTGTAGGAAGGAGTAGGTGCCCTTCCAGAAGAATTTGTAATGAGAAGGCAGAACTTGTTTTTTGCTTAAAGAAGTTTTCCTGCCTGGAACAAGGCATCTTTCGCAGAGAGAGTTTTAGATATTTCTCCTCCTGCATTCCAGAAAAGAGAAGTTTGTGCAGATCGTGCCTGAAGGCCCCTCAGCGGGGGAAGGTGAATGGGAGGGGAGATGAGGGGGATGATAAAAGCCTGAGAAAAATGGAGCATGTCTTTTTCGGGCGCAATACTTATCACTTTTGCAGGGTTTTCCCTTATATAAGTTTTTAGCGTTCTGGCCTTCGAAATAAACCTTTTGAATTCTTTTCACTGCCTTGGCATTTTTGAGGGATACCTGTGTATATCTTACTTTACATTGGTTTACTGGGGTTTGCCTTTATTCTGAACTTAAAACACAAAACAAGCCCTTTCAAATCTTTGCTGTGATACAGAGAGGTACTCAGGGTAGGAGAGAGCAGAACTCACTTGGTCTGGCAGCAGGGGCCAAAAGAGACTGGTGCAGCTCTCTGAAGTTCATTAACCCGATTGCTGGAATATGAAACATGTTGGACTCACAACTCTTTTATTCACTGATTATATTTAAATATCTTTTTCAAAAAGAAAACCAATAAGAAATTGTAGCTACATGGGCAGCAAATTTCATACATTCATACAGTTTTGCAAGAAAAGGAAGCTTAAAAACTGAAAGGCCATATTGAAAGTCTGTATAAAATGCTTAAGTAGGAGTTAGAAATCTAATATGAAATCTATACATAGTGAAAAGTGTAACAAAATAATTTAACTGAAATAGATATTCAGAATATTTGCATAAATTGTCCCTGGGATTTGCAGTTTGTTTTCTCGCTAATTCAAACAGTAGAACACTAGAAGTTACCTCATCAGACTTTGTAGAAGAACACACTTGTATTATCCTGGGGTGCTTAAGCAGACATTTTAAGTGACTTTAAATTGAGTTTAATTTTTACAAGAATTACACTCATCAGAAAAGTCAAATCTTTTAAGTCTGGTTTACCTGTTATTTCAATAACTGCCTGACCATTGAACTCAACATGTTTACCAGAACTGGTTTTTTAAAAATTTTATTATGCTACCAAAAATATCCTGTGTGGTCTTTTTAAGAATGCAAACTTCTGTTCTACTAGGCGTAGCTTGACATCCAGGGCCACAAAAATATTCTTTCTCATATCTTCTCAAAGAAATCTTCTTCTTTTTAGATGCAGATGATGCATTTCAAAGAATTCAAGAAACACTTTTGAAATTCCATAAATTTTGAAACTTAACTCCAAAGTAGTTGAACCAAAGTAATATGTCAGTGTCTTCCTAGAAACTTTTTTCTGTTAGTATTGATGTGTCATGGTGCTGCTTTAGCTTTAAAAAGGTGACAAGGCCTCATCCTTTTTAGTGTCTCTTTCAAGCTGTTGTTTTCCAAGATATGTCTGCTTTCCATTTCAGACATGATAAAAAAATAACATTTTGATGCTCCTGTCTCATATCTGGGAGTCTAATATTATGAGTTAAAAGGATAGTGTGCCAGTACTTAGGATGTGCCTACAGGATTTCTACAGCTACCCAATTTTCAGGGAGCCTTTTTTGCTTTTGGAAACTGTCCACATCCTGGCCATCTGCCAGCTATGGCTGTTATCGAAATGTTCCCAGGCACAATACAGTGAGATGATAAGCTGTAGAGTGAGCAGTGAAAGCAAAAAGTGACCACCAATGAGTACTAGACTCTAATATATAGTTACGAAAGTGAGCCCCACAGCAAGTACAGGAATCTGCTGGTTACTAGCTAAACAGCACTAACAGTTATAAATTCAATCTAGTACATCCCAATCAAATCAGTCATTATCTCAAGATTTCCATGCCCCATGTTGGGTACTAAAAAGGACAAGGAAGCCTTTTTTTCCTTTGGGAACCTATCTGTACTTTTGGAAAATCAACACTGCTGAATGAAATGTAGGTCACCTCTGTGGAGGAGAAAAGGGGATCTGGAAATAGGGATTTCAGTCTTAACTGCACTAGTTTTATTATTTTGAGTGTCTGTCATGGTTTAACTCCAGCCAACAACCAAGTCCCATGCCACTGGAAAAGCAAAAGCTGTAAAACTAGTGAATTGAGATAAAGACAGATTGATAGCAAAAACAAAAGTCACTCACACAAGCAAAACAAAACAAGAATTATTTCACTGTTTCCCATGGGCAGGTAGGTGTTCAGCTATCCCCAGGAGAGCAGGGCCCCTCACATGTAAAAGTTACTTGGGAAGACAAACACTGTCGTTCCAAACATGCCCCCACTTCTTCCTTCTTCTCCACTTTACATACTGAGCATGATGCCATATGGTGTGGAATATCCCTTTCGTCAGCTGGGGTCACCTATACCAGCTGTGTCTCATCCCAACTTCCCACAAATCCCCAACTTCCTCGCCAGTGTGGTAGTACAAAAAGCAGAAAAGGCCTTGACTCTGTGTAAGTCCTGCTCAGCAGTAACAAAAACATCTGTATATTATCATCATCATCATCACTGGGTTCTGCAGAAATCCAAAACTTAGACCTATACTAGTCATTGTGAAGAAAATTAGCTCTATCCCAGCCAAAACCAACAGTGTGCCACAGATATTATTTCTGCTAGAAGTGTGTTAGGCAAATTTCAATTTTATATGAGAACCATTGAAACAGCCTATTTATATATACTCAGTTTTTGATCCTACTTTGAAGGCAGACTACTCAGAACCCAGGCATGTTACACTCGTGAAACAGCTGCTTCCTATCCCTCCCAGGATGTGTTCCTCTAGCTCTCAATCTTTGGGGCAGAGCAATCCTTGCCTCCTGCTGATGATAGGGGAATGCTGCTCAGGATGTAATGAATCCTCTGTCAGCCCATGCAGTAGCAGCATGCTGAGTGCTGATCACTCTGCTTCTTAGCCTCCTCTCATGGAGCCCAATTCAGGGACACATATTCCTGCTCAGATCATATTAAGTACTGTGTCGTGAGAATGAAGAGCTTGGAAAATGAAGATTTTTAGATACCAGTTGGACTCAGTCGTAATGGAGAGATTGATACATCTTAGAACTGGGCTAGTACTGCTGTAGCTAAAGTCTTTGTTACATCCTTGGTGAAACTGGTAAAAAAAGTAGGCCTCTCTTAGTCTACTTCTTATTAAAAGACCAACAATATGTTCCTACTTAGTTTTTCACTTTTATGGCCACTTGCCACTCTTATCTATGCATTTGAGCAAATTGATCATGGAATTGTGAAAAATAAGAAGGATACAAATTTCTTGAGCACCATAATTGTACTTTCTACAGAATGAAACAAATGAAATTTAATTCCTAAGGACAATCTAAAAGAAGTATGAAGGAAGGGGTGAAAAACGGTTTGGGAAAAAAGGCACTGACCCTTCATCATACTTTGTCATCAGGAGAGTCACTCTTCGCACTGTCCTTGAGATTGATCTCTTACAAGCTCTATTCATACAGTTCTATCTCAAAGGTTCTGATCTTGGGGTTTTTTTCTGCCTTGTGTTCACCCCCTATTTCTTGCTAAGTTATAATACCACTCTCTCAACTCAGGATGCAGTTGCAATCCTGGGATACTGCTGTCAAAGTGTGGATCTCATGGCTGAAATACACTGAAGCAATGCCCCTTATTCAGCTATTTCTTGCTTATGGAACAAATGCTTCTCCATGTTAACTAGAAAATATTTGGTTTCCAAGGTATCCTGGAGTTTGTTGAACAGAGTGTAAGAAGGATGAGATTTCTCAATTCATGGGAATATTGTGATCTTGCAATTTGTGTTAGATCAAGTGCCAATTTCTGGAATCAAGTAATTTAAAATAAAACCAATGATGAGTTATTACACTTAATTTTGGCTGGCTGTAGCTTTTAATGTTGGTACCTGCTTTTTGCAAAAAGGTGAAAATGACACAGCCTTTAGAATTCCTACTGCTGTGCATAGAGATGTCAAACACAGATCTAGGCTGCATATTTCCAAACTGTGAGTGGGCCATCAAAGTAATCATTTGCTGATTATTTGCTTTTCATACTTTTACTAAAATTATAAACATGTTCTGTGAAATACTGTTCAGTTGACAGCATTCTGGTTTTTTATACCTGTGAGTTCATTCCCTTTTTTCAGAACATGTCCTGATAGCAAACACCTCACATAAGATTCTAATTTCATCTTAGAATGAAATGAGTGGGTGTTGAAAAGTTTTTTAAGAGCCAACACACTCAACTCATGTTTTAGAAATTTCTACTTGAGCTGCTTTGGGCTGCCACAGCATGTGACTGCTATTTGATACTGTACAATGAGACAGAGTATTTGAGTTTGTACTTTTGCTTCTATTTTTTTAAAGCTCCTAGAATTGGTTAATTGTATGATCTCCGTTGTCATTTAAAAATAAATGTATGATTGAATAAAGAGTCTTGCTTCATGCAGACAGAGAAAAGCTTAAAATGCTAAGCAAATGCTACCTAAAGAATCAAAAGCAGAAGGTACATGAAAACAAAAAAATATTTACAGGTCTTATAAAGAAAAAAGAGGCTTGATTTTCTTAGTCCTCCAATTTGTACTTTGTTAATAAATGAAGTTGGCAAGACAGTTGATATCTCAGAATATCTACCCTCTAACCATTCCTATTCTCACCTCTATTTGTGCTACAGAAGAAAACATGTACCTGTTACATCTCCTTACAGACAACCTCTAACTGATTTGCAATAAAAAATACTCATGGGAATTCTATTTTTCTATTCAGAAAGGAGTATTTCATGTTACTTCTTTTGTTAGAATTTGAACAGATTTTTTTTTTCACTTAAAAACTATTTATTATCTATAATTTAGGTGGGTACAAACACAATGTCTCTCCCCAGTTCTTTAAACACAGAATGTACTTGTTCCGTCTCATGATAATCATGTCTGATTTTAGTATTGGAGAGTTTTCCAGTCAGGAATGAGTATAGAGGACTGTCCTCAAGTCAAATAGTGACTCTGTAATTCATAGGCTTATTTTCACATTAACAGATGATACAACTCAATAAACATAAACTTGCAGAGGGACACTGTGCTATTAATCCAAAAATATGTTTTACAGGTAGGCATACTTCAGACTAGCTCTATTCCTGTGAACTGAATGCCCCTTCGTACCTGGAGAACATTTGGTTCGCTCCTGGAGTGCACCCTCCAATTTTATTTCATCTGAAAAGAATCTACGTTCTTGTAATTTGTCTGCTCTGCAATGTGACTGAAAATATGGTAAATAGAAAGAACTGGAAAATTCACTTTGTATGGGGGAGTATGGTTGATGTGAGCTGAAGTGTTATGCACTTGTGGCAGTGTTTTAGTTTAAAGACAAGTGCTGGGGTGGAGGCTCCAACAAATGAACCTCCTCCCCTTTTATTAAAACATCTCTCCCTTTCAACGGTACAGAGAGACAAAATGGAAGGAGCATAAGTGAAAAAACAACAGTTATTACGAAGAAATATTACAAGTATAAGAATACAAACAAGACGGTTTAAGCCAATAATAGGCAAAAATCGTTCCTAGGCTCTTCCCCCTTGGTGCAGATGTCTGACCACTACGTGTTCTCCTCCCTCCCCACCACCCCTTCCTTTCCCAGATATTAGGGTGGCAACAGTAGCAGCAGGTAAGGACTGCAGAAACCGCAGATGACGGGCAAAAGCCCTGGAACAGCAGACAGCCAAGGATGGTTCCCCTTGGCTGGGACTTTGCTGAGAGATTTCGTGGAATGGGATTGTGAGGTGGTGGCGGCCGCTTCTCTGCGCCGTTTGGCAGAGCTCAGCTCCGTTCTGCTTCGGCAGTGGTGACTCTTATCCTCGACAGCGGCCAAACTGCGTGGAGCTGTGCGGCGGGCAGGTCTCACGTGGCTACTCCCTTTTATTTCTCTTGCGCTGGGGAAGCGAGATGGATCCCAGATGTAGAGAATTCCACTTCCCTCTGGCAACCAGGACTACAGGCACGTGATATGGCACCCAGCTGTGGCGAGGAGTTCGCTCTGAAGACGTTACTCCAAAACGATGTTGGAAAAAGGGAATAAAATATAAAACCTACTTTAACCGTGATAGGAAGATTATAGGTGTGGCTCAAGAGTATCCTAACTAGGAGCTGATTTTAGAAGTTACTGTTGCTCAAAGTTGCATTTTGTGGGGAAAAAAAAAAGCCAATGTCTCAGTTCCTGAAAATTTTTATTCTCTTAGTTTTCAAAAAGATTACCTGCATTCTTCTAAGTTCCGAGTCATCTGTTTCTGTCTGCATGAAAAAAGGGTATTTTTCTGCGATAGGGTAATGGCTTTTCTTCAGAATCCAGACAGATTCCAGTATTTTGAAGAATGAATTAGAAGCACTTTTTGCAATCATTTACATGATGTTAAAAGTAAGTTGTTTGCACAAAGATACCAGCTCAATAAAAAACATCTGTCTCAGGTTTTTTACTTTTGTAAGAGCAGGGATATAATTCAGAAGAGATGCACTTGTTATTCCTGGTTGTAGAAATGGGCGTGGCCACTTCAGTTTCCTTTTTGAGTATAATACCATTCTTTTTGACCACAATCCTATCCATTAAAAATGTGTATGAGATTATCTAGGTAGATTTTGAAATGTTTTTAAAATATGTGGTTTTAATTCTGCTCACTGCACCTTTCAGGTGTTTTGCAACTATGCTATAGTGTAACAAATAATTAAATAAATAAAGAAATAAACAAAGGTTTAATGTACCATTAGTGAAGGAACTGGAACTTTTCTCTGCCCCCAGAAGCATAAAGGCCATTTGGGCAGGTGAGTAACTGGGTAATACTTTGCCTAATGGATAGAAGCTCATAAATCTGCTCAATAACCTGGCAACACCTCTATAAAGAAAAACCTCATCAGTAAATGGGCATTTTTTTAGAGTGGGTGCTACTAATTTCTTTAGAAAAAGCCATCCAGACTGCTTCTACATAAGTTTGACTAAAACTGGAGCCAATGCAAGTAAATGGACTGTTTACAGATGGACAGTAAAGCAGCACGAAATGCATTGCCAAGTTTGGTGCTATGGTACTTGTTCTGACTGCTATCTTAGTCTTTTGTGCTGACTGCTTTCCTCCACTCTGGATCATCTACAACACACTGTCCTACATCTTCTACCCTATATGAGTGTATAATTTCTGGAGTTTTCTATAAAACTGTGTCTGGATCCCTTTCCCCACCCACGGCGTGGGGCGGTCCAGTTCTAGTTCCATTTCCATCTGAAGAACCATTGCGACGCCTTGAAGGATGGGGAAAGGGAACTCCAGGGGCTTCTTCAGGGTTTTCTTCTGTCCCTGAGCCTGGAGGGGAGAGGTGCCCTCCCCTCCCCCCCCACACGTGGCCCCATGGCTGGCAGGGAGACAGGACACCGGGAGTGGAGAGGAGGCAAGAGAGCTTTATTGTGGGGGATGTTACATTTATACGGTTTAGGAGGATTCACGTAGTAACCAATTAGAAGTCTCAAGGGGCTTACAGGAACACCTGCTGCAACATCACTGGTGGTCTGGCAGTATGCTGCCAGGGCAACCTATTCCTAGAGGAGCTAGGGAAAAAGACAAGTCCCTGAAATACCTTGCATTTTCGTCTTATGTCCTGGGGTGGGGTCCCCTGAGGGCATTGAGATTTCTTCTTCTTCCATGAGATGAGGAAAATTGGTGAAAAAGTGCTTGGTTTAAAAAGAGGCAGAGACTCTACTTAGCCTTGTCCAAAGCCATGATGGTGTTGCAGCACTACGTGAGATCACAATATTTTAATTTGGTATACAGATTGTGAAACATACATGTCTTTGCACCCTTACTTCTCCAGATAAGAACTTGATTAAAAGTTTGTTTCTGAGTGAAAAAAATGTCTTTTATGTGTAAAGACAGAATGCAAGACGGTCACTTATTATACTTTTAAAAGAATATGTGATAACAGTGAAACAATTGTATTCTATTTATTCTAACATTTCTCATACTTATGCTGGACTAAATAAATTACTGTCAACTTCAAGCGTGTAAAAATCATGACTCAGGTCTTTAAAAATACCATGAACTTCAAAGGGTATGTTTCTTTACCTTATATTCTTGACCCATCAGAGATCACATTTTTAAACTTTTCTCCATAAGTAAAAGAATAAGAATTATATATTTCTTGTTTTGTTTTTTTTTTTTTTTTTAATTATTTAACTCAACTCTCCCCACCACCAAATAATGTGAAGCTTGATAAAATCTTGAGGATTTGCAATACTTTAAGGGACTGTAGTTTTTTAGTACTCCAGCCTTGCTTCTACTGTAATATTCTATGCTGAATAATACTGGAGGACTGTTGCAAAACACAGCTTCTGTTTTATCTGCCTTTCCTCTTACTGCCTTGCAGCAGGGAAAGTATGTTGGTGCATCATGCAGAGTGAAAACAGTAAATCTAGTTTTCAGGCACCTGGGGGGACTCTTCTGTGCTCTGACCCAAACTGAGGAATTGTTTGGAACTTAGCCTCAAGCTTTCATGTCACATCTCCCAGAGCTTGTCAGAAGCCTAATCCTGGCTGCCACTTTCTCCTTATATCCTGAGTTCTGGAAGGCAAGTGAGTGGTGAGGATCTTTCTCTGTGTTCGCAGGGAGAAAACAAGGATAAAGGGCCCAACTTGAGAAATGTGACTGAGGTACATGGTCAAGACACAAAATACATAATGCAATGGAGAGAATTTTTTTTAAATGTATTTTTAAGTTATTAGTCACTAAAATGTTTAAGAATCCTAAAGTTTTGGTATGTTTGTCAATTTCTATTTTGAAGGGAGGAGAACATTAATATTGTTTACAGCTCACTTTACTGAAATCCCAGTTGGTAGAGTACAGTGTTTGTCTCCAGTATTCAAGCCATTACAAATAACTGGAATGTTATACTATTTTCTTAGAGTTGCTCTGTTTTCTTTGATAAGTTGAAGCCTCATCTCAGTTTTAATTTTGCATATGACACAAACTGAAGCCAGAATTTCTTAATAATTTTTTTTAAAAGTTCATATGAAATTGCTTTACACTTAGTGAAAAGCTAAGTGTTAGATAAAGGGAGTTTCTGTCACCAAAACCAACTTTCCAGTAACGCTTTTTTTTAGTCAGTTTCATAAACAACATTTGATCCCATTTAAAATTTTATATTTCATTTCACAAGGATTTATGACAAGAAGTTCTTTGGCTTCAGGACACAGAAGAGTACACTGCAAAATTTGCCTTCAGGACTCTGTTTTTTCAACCTCTTTTCCTCATTGAAATAAATCAGCAGTGACTGACACTATTTTGGATTTCAGTTTGGATTTCTCGTTTGAGTTACTGCAGAATTGCGGGTCTGGATTAACAACCTAATACCAGCAATTATTTATTATTTTGAGGATTAGTTGTGCTGGGACATCCCAAGGTGAGTGAAAAGACCTACTTTGGTTCTACGTCTGTAGTGTTTGTAGGCAAAAGAACAATGCATACGTACCTTCTTGATGGGATGAGAGGAAATGGCCTCAATTTGTGCCAGGGGAAATATTGTAATATTTTTATCTTTTTTCAGTTACTCATAGCTCACTCTCACAATAGCACTGTCCAACATTTGTGCTGAATCTTAATGGGTAAATATTCAGTTTATTTGGTTTTTTTTTAGTAGATGTTTGTTCTTTTGACAGCCACAGGTGTTGACAATATGTTCTAATTATAAAAGAAGTTTTAACAGGCCAAATCTAAAAGCTACCATTTTAATTCATTTTTTTAAGGAACAACTGTTCAAAGAAAAATGAGAATAAAATCACTTTAGTAGTTTTAGAATATTTAGAACACTTCTGAGCATGGACTTTGTAAAAAAACCTGAATCTTTAGAAAACTATGTCTTCTATAATATATAGTGACTACTTGTGTTGCTCAATATCATATAGGTTAGCTACTTTGTTGTTGCATATCTATGGGCTTGAGGAAAGTGTGTGTCCCTTGAGGATTTGAATCTAGTGTGTGCACCTCAAATTATGAAAAACTGTACTGCAGAATGAATTGGGCCTTAAACATATGGATAGGTCTGTCCATATGGATGGACTGTCAGACATGGTCCACCAAAGTTTAAATGTTACGATAGATCAGTTTGCTGATAGGTTGGCTCAGTTATGGCTAATATTACCTGTTTTAAAGAGCATCCTACCACAAAAATCTTGTCAATGAAGTATAAGCTTTTAAATTTGTATCACTCTTAAGTCTTAATATGTTGATGTGAGACTCATGCACCTGTAAACTTTGTCTACATTTGTGCATTTTCAGCAGTCAAGGTGCAGCAAGATAGTCAGTTCATGGCACAGGATGGATCATGATGTTGTGCTGGTACTGGAAAAAGTATTAACTAGTAGTGCTCCTTTGACTGTAAGACTTTTACAATCTACCCATTCGATATGGGAAACATGCATTCAGGCAATAATGCTTCTGTATATTTTAAAACAATTCAGATTTGCAGTTTAAGTATCTTTTACTTAACTATCCATTAAAAACCTGTTTTTGTTTTTACGTCAACAGTACTGAGACTCCCAACCAGATACTTTCACTCTATTTTGAGATGCATAATCAAAACATCATCTTTGCCATAAATGAAAACATACTTTTGGTCCTTAATTAATCTGTTAATGAGGTAACATATTATTTCTTTCAAATGAACTATGCTCAATATAGATCCAAGATGAAAATGAAAGCATGCAAAAAAGAAATGATACTGCTAATGATTTGCTGAATCACCTAAAACGCTATGTATTAATTCACAGTGTAATGTGTTGATGTTAATATCTTTATCTGTCAGTCAATATTCACATTCTGCTGTGAATTTTGTGCATGATCTGTAACTGAATGCAAGCACTGACAGCCTGATAGATGTCTGTACTGTAGAAAATAGCAATAATTTATCTAATCAGAATCGATATTTTAAATATCTACTTCATAAAATTGGTGTTGTAATCCAGCTACTATATTCAATATTCAAATACTCTTTCACGGGGATCAAATTTGACAGGTAAATGAAGGAAACAAGTGTCTATTTTGAAGCAATTAATTTAGGAATTGCTTTATATATTTGCTACTCTGTTCTAACAACATTTTTAGGCTCTTAGCTCTCTTTTAGCTTGAGAGGTATTCAGTCTGCATGCAGTTTCATGAACAGCTATTAAAAAATTTTTTTTTCACTTAAAGAGATTGAAGAAGGATGGCATTACCAGAGTTTCTTAGCCCATCTTATATAACAAAAAACATTGTCTGAAAAAACCACACTTTATAAACATGAAATTAATATGAAACACAAGGCTGTTATGGACCAGAATTCACTTGTGATTTAGGAAATCACCTGGGTGTCCCAAGCATGTTTGCTGTATAAACTCCTTGTATTGTGAGTATCTTCTCATGTTTGGCACACTAAGTGCTGTAATATACATACTGTTTGTAGGGACTAAATTCTTACTTTCTAGAGTGAGTTTTGAAACAGATCTGTGTATTGGACTGTCGTGTTTTAAGCCCAACTGGAAGTTAAGCATCATGCACCCACTCAGTCAACCCCACATCTCCCTCCCACCTCTGATGGAATGGGAAGGAGAATCATAGCAAAATTTGTATGTTGAGATAAGAAGAGTTTAATAATTGAAAATAAAGTAAAATACAGGAGTAATGGTAAATTATGATGACGATGATGATGATATAATAATAATAATAATGATAATAATAATTATGATAATAATAATAATGGAAAAACAAGTGATGCGCAATACAGTTGTTCAACAGTTGCTGACAAATGCCAGATTCTGCTTCCAAAACCTGGATCAGGTCCCCTTTAAGGTAACTCCCCCTAGTTTTTATACTGGACATGATGTTTTATGGTGTGTGATATCACTGTGTTCAGTTCCAGTCACCTGTCCCAACTATACTGCCTCCAAGATTATTTTGCGTACCCCCTCACTGGAAGAGTGTGAGACAAGGAAAAAAAAAAGTCCTTGACTTAGGATAAACATGACTTAGCGAAAAAACAAAACATCGATGTGTTATCAACACCATTCTCATTCCAAATCCAAAACATAGCACTGTAACAGCTACTGAGAAAAAACTAACTCTACTCTAGCTGAAACCAGGACAGGACTTACAGCTATATAACTTTTAAGAGATGTAAAGTATCTAAAACCAATTATAAATCTATTAGCTATCAAGAATTTTTAGGTGCATCTGTAATATAGCTGTGTTGGTAGCATTGATTAAAAAAAAACAATTTCAGGTTAGGAGAGAGGTAACTTAGCCTTCAGAATAGGAAGCATACAGCTTATATTTAAGGGAAAAAAACCCCCATACAAGCAAGTAAAAGTTCATTGCTTTAATTTCAGACTTTTGTATGGGTATAGACTATAGTCCAAAGAAAGAAAAGTTGGATCTGCATAGAAACTAACAAAATAAGATGGGATTCAATTAAGAAAAAAAAAAGGATTAATGAGGCTTTTATCAAATGGAAATAATTGATTTTTTCTAAAAAAGAAATAAAATTTTTGATGCATTATCCAGGGAAACTTTTGATAAGTATGGGACAGGTTCATTCAAGAAACAATAAAGTTAGAAAGATAAGGAAATGAGTGAAGTTGAAGCAACAACAGGTCATGCAGAAATGTTACTGTTCTGGACTGAATTATTAAATGAATTTTGGGTATTTTTATCTGATCTGTTTGCAGAATCACAGAATTAATGCTCTTGTGGGCAGCATGGTGAAATTGTTATTAAATTCTCTCGATAACACTCTTCCACTGAACTGAAGAAAGACAGGCTCAGATTCTTAACTGAAGACTTTTCAAGATGATCAGGGTTACAGAGAGAGTGTTTCATACAATAGCTCAACTTCCTTAGCTCAACAGAATGAAGGTGAAAGAGGATCTCTATGTACTCGTTGTGTACATAGAAAGGAGGAGGAAGAGGTATTTAATCTTTAAAAGAACCCCAACCTTGACAGCATGGAAGGAAATTGGTATGGGCTGTGATATGAAAAATTACACAAATGAAGTTTTGAAGCAACTTTCCAATGGAATATTCCTGACAAACATTAATATTATTTTTAAGACAATTTGAGCATGTTTGAGGTATGATATGGTATGAAGAGTGACTAAATGTTTCCCTAAATGGTTTCTCATTATCCTGTGCCTATTATGCTGACTGCATGAATTTGTTTACCTTCTAAGGTGATTCCAATATGCCTAGTCTTATCCTTTAGATTGAAGTTCATGAGTAATATTAGTGTGTGGTACACAGTGGTTCAGCACAGTGATTGAGGAAGGGACTTGGGTGCTATAGGATGTCTTTCTTTTTATCAGCTGTGTCAGCTAATCTCATAAAAGATATCACATCTCTGTACAAATTTTCCTCTCCTACCTAAACTCAAGGATTGCAAAACCCACTTATAAGCATATTTTTACTCTGCAGTTGTGAGTAATTTGTAGAATAAGCAAACCTACATAGCTAATGGTCATACCATGATTTGTTTTGTCAGTAAAAAAGAATTCATTCTGTAGTGCTCTCAATCTGGTGAAAGGCTTGAACACTAAGCACATTGCAAGCTTTTAAAAAATATAGTTAGCCATGGTGAACTACTTACTGTAATTAGTGCTCTTTTGCCAGTGTGGAAATCCCCAAATTTCTTCTAGATAACACTAACGTTTCTAATTTTGTCTAGCAGTGCAATAATAGTTTTGAGACTGAGATCTAATTAAAATCTGTGGGCTCTTTGATATGAAGCAGATCAAAGTTAAATTTGGTATTCTTAGCATCCAGCTTTTTTTTCTCTTTCTGAATGCACTCTTCTACTGTCTGAAACTATTTTGCAGAAGTTCAGCAGACTGTTACCTTCTCTGTTTGAAGATTTTTTTCTACATCATTTGAAGTCTCTGACACTTTGGTAGGCTCAATTGGATAGATAACATGTGTGCACTGGAATATATGCATAAATGGAGTAAGAAACAGGATAAAGCATATCTTTAAGTAATGTAAATCAGCAGTGAAACATTGGAGTTTGAGTGATTAATAACTGCTGAGACTATTGCCTAATGGTTTTTACATAGGAAAACTCATGCACGCTGATAAGTAGTCTTTACTATTTAGAAGGACTGAACAAAGGATAATATAGGTGAAGGTGTCCTTATATAACCTGAGATACTCAATCTTTACTACTAGCAGCTGGAAGAACTATTCAGAGATAAATTTTCATAGTATCCAACTGTGGGAAATGCTGTCCTTTGCCTGAAATGTCTTTTCAGCCTCCGGTATAGTTGAAAATATTGATGCTTCAGTGAATCAAGATCTCTTTTTGCTTATCATGACTACTAGATATGATCTGTATTAGACTTTGCTCAAGCATTGTGAAAGATGTTTTCTGCCTAGTTTAAAATACAGTAGAGCAGGCAGATAAGGAAATCACTGTATTTTTCTGTTCATTTCAATGAAGAGTCTTACCAAAATATAAACTAAGGTAGGACAATCTGATTGAAAGAAAAAGTTAATTAATTAAAATGCTTATATTGTGGACATCAGATATGGACAGCGGATGAAGATGCTATTTGTACTAAATTCTTTTTCCTATTTTCCTGTTGGTAAGTTAGACATCTAGCATGAAGCGATCTCCCTAGCTTACAGAGGTCATGGTACTTTGAACAGTTTCAGTTTTAACAGGAGTAGAGTTCCAGACCTGTGGTTCTTGTTTGCAGAAATAAAACATATCCAAACATAAAGTTCTCATGCCCCAAATGCTTCTCAAGTGGTAAGGCTAATGATTAATATTTTTGTTCTTGTCAGGGTGTTATTTGTACAAATCTTTTCAGATAAAAGCTACAACCCAGTGTTGCCCCTTAAGATGTCATAAGTTTCAGAGTCTCCATGTACAGATGAATTTGTTTCCTTTCTTCTTGCCCTTCTCTCTCCCACTCTGTTCCTGAGAAAAAGCCTTCCCAGGAGCCAGACTCAGCACCATGCCTCGGTCTTTAGATTCTTACTGACTGTTGGACAAGGCCAGATTTGCCAGACTGCCTGAGGCAAGCTCTACGTGTTCTACATGAAAACAGAGTGATTTTGGAGCAGTTTTGCATACTTGGTCTGATTTGCTGTAATTCTGTATTGGCTGAAAATCGAGCGAGGGGCAGTCCTTCAACACTCCAGCAAGAAAAAAAAACTTTGTGGAGCAGGAAAAAGTTATGACTCTTCCTAGCAGATTATTTCTGAGCAATTTAGAAACAGCATGAATACTGCAGCATTTGGTGCTGCATTATCTCACTTGTAGATACTCTGCTGCTTAGTGTAGTCTACAGTCATGAGTAAAGTGACTAGACAGAGCACAGAATCTGAATCAGGATCTGCAAAAACACATTGTGTGGCATAAAAATGTGCCTTCCCTTGGCAAATGCTGAGTGGAGAGATGTTTGTTAAGACTATTCCCTCATTAATTATTTTGACTCCTTTGTGGGTCCCCATGCTTCACTCAAAATTTACAGTTCTGATTCTCTTCTGAAATTGGAGCTCTCCATGCACGGGAGAATATCAGTCTCTGTGACACTTAACGTGTATAACTGTGTGTGGGGTTTTTGTTTGTTTCTTTGTTGTTGTGTTTGTTTGTTTGTTTTGATTTTTTTTCTTACCTATTATGCAGGAATTAAGGGCCTCTTAGAGGGCCTCAAGATCTAAGAGTCTTTGGCATTTGAGATATCTTGATTGCTGTTTTCCCTTGCTTAGACATAGGAGATGCAGATACACAGTAGTAGCTCTTGGAATTGAAGAGACTCTTCTTTAGACATGATGAAAACTGAATCTGAATATTGCTTTCTTCTTAATTTAAATATTCTCTGCTCCTTCTGTGCCAGTTGAGTGTCTGTCTTTCAAGACAGAGCCCAGGCTGATCTGACACTGCCAGATTGTAATGTTGATCAGTAACAGAATAACGTACTTGTTTTACGTTTATTGACGAAGAAGAATGATGTCAGCAGCTTACCAATGTCTTTGATGGATAGCTTAATCCTCAGAAGATTTAGCTGCTTCTGCACTTGCAACCCAGAAAGCCAATTGTATCCTGGACTGCATCAAAAGCAGAGTGTGCAGCAAGTCAAGGGAGGATATTCTGCCCCCTCTACTCTGCTCTGGTGAGACCCCATCTGAAGTACTGCATCCAGCTCTGGGGTCCCCAGCACAGCAAGGACATAGACCTTGGAGTGAGTTAGAGTGAGTCTGGAGGAGGGCCACCAAGTTGATCAAAGGGATGGAGCACCTCTTCTATAAGAAAAGGCTGAGAGAATTGGGATTGTTCAGCTTGGAAAAGAGAAGGCTTTGGTTGCAGCTTTCCAGTACTTGAAGAGATCCTACAAGAAAAACAGGAGATTTTTTCCAAGGATATGTAGTGACAGGACAAGGGGGAATGTTTTCAAACTGAAAAAAAGTAGATACAGATCAGATATTAGGAAAAAAAATCTTTATTGTGTGGGTGGTGAACCATTGGAACAGGTTGCCCTAAGAAGTTGTGGATACACCATTCCTGGAAGTGTTCAAGGCCAGGTTGGATGGGGCTCTGAGCAACCTGGTCTAGTGGAAGATATTCCTGCTAATTACAAGGCGGTTGGAACTAGATGATCTTTAAGGTCCATTCCAATTCAAAATATTCTATGATTCTACGAAAGTCATAAGTAGCAGCACTGGTCAGAATCCAAAAAGGCTGGAAACCAGCAGAAAGGTGATCTTGTGGAGACGTAGTCTATATTTTCAACTTCAGATGTACAAGTTCTTTGTCCAATTGACTCTAAGGCCTATGGTAAATGACTCATTTCAGTGCTGTGGACTCAATGACAAATGATGCAAAGCCAGAGACTAAACTTTTTGAAGAGATAGTTAATTATAAGCTGGTAATTACCTGGTAGCAAAGCCCGTGCTTAGATGATGTGTCCCTGCCAAAGTAATTAACTTAGTGGAAATGAGAACCATTACAACTACACAGCACGAAACAGGTGCCAAATTCTCTCATGGCTCTTACAGAAAACAGCAACAGCATTCAAATAATCCAGTGTCTTCTTTCCACACAGTGTGGTTTATGTCAAGACATTCAGACCAGGGACTTAAGGCTCAGAAAGATGCTTTTTAAGACTGTTCTCTTAGGAGAGTTGCACTGGGTTATTTTTTTTTTCTCAACAGCAACGTATGCACTCTTCAGAGAAATGGAAAGAGCAGTGTGGGTTGTGGTGCAGCATTAATTAACTGTAAGTGCAGATGGGAGAAAAAGAACCTATTAGAGTTGTAGTGAATAATTTTGACTTTTTGACTATCTGAAGCTCATAGATAACTCACTAAGTTGCCACTCAGACTTTATTTTAGTAAGAAATCATTCTCTAACTTCAAAGTTTTGTGTTGTGTCTAAGAGGCATGAGAATTTAGACTGAGTTGATTGCCTCTGAGGGAATACCAAATCCACCCAGAAGCCCTGACAGCTGGAGACAGGTTGAGTCTCTGTGACTGTAGAGACTATTCAGGATTACTTGTTTGGCTAGCTTTACATTGGTTTTAAAGACTCAGACAAATATTTGAAATGTGCTCAGTCAGTGCCTATTTATCACATAATAAACCAATAACAAATCAGTGGAGTTCTGAGAAAAATTTGGGCTGTGGGGGTTTGATTTTTGTTTTGTTTAGGGTCTATTTGTTTGGTTTGTTAGGGTTTTTATTGGTGCATTTTTTCTCACTGAAAAATGTGTCTGATTGAGATGGAATACCAGATTAGTTAATTCCCTAGTTTGACAATTGTAAAGTAAGCTTCCCCTCTTCTTTCTCTATCTGTTCTAGATGGAAGAAATCACCTTTCAGAATGCAAAGCACGTTCATGGTTTTCACATTCTCCTTTCTCTCTAGCTGCTAATGTGGTGTCAATGATATATGTTTGTTTTATGATTTTTGGTTTATTAAGAGCAATTCTACTAAGCAACTAACAGTAATAGGTTTGCGGTCACTACTGTCTTTGAAAATCTGAGTCTCTGTACAGAGATATCTGCATCAGCAAAGCCTGAATGCAAAAGATAAAAAAATAAATTTAGATGCAGATAAAACCTCATTCACTGCTGGGAATAATACACTTCCTGTCATGGAGTTTGATGTGAACACAGAATCAAGATGTGTCTACAGTTTCTGAAAACAAATGATGTGATGTAGTGTTTAAGCAGGCTTTTCTCTTCTCCTTTAGAACAGTTTGTGTCATGAGTGGTTAGAATATGAGAGATAAAAGTATTGTCCTATCCCTTCGGCACCTACTGATAATTGCCATCAGTTAATAAACAATAGAAAAAATGCAATTTTTCTCTGAAAATAAGAAGTGCTTAGAATATTTTTTCCTATTCTATAGGGGTTTTTTTGATTTTGTTTTCCTGTGGTCACTGGAAATTTGCAGAATAAAATAATTTCCCTGTAGTCTAGTGAATCCAACCAGTCATACCACTTCCTAGCTTTTTATTTGTCATTGTTTTCTGCTTATGACCTTATGTGGCAATCTAGCCTAATCTGTCTCAATTATTGTATTTAGTTCTCAAGTTTCAGCTGATGATTCTTAACCAGACTGGTTTCCCACCCTGCTGCTGAGTTTAAACTTGACAACAGACTCCTGGTTCTCACTTTTAAAGCAGTGAGCTTTATCGCTTCACAGATAGGCATTTTGGTGAAATGTGGTATATTGTGGTATTCAGGATGTCACATTCCACCAATATTACTCTTTTCTATCTTTCCACCTTGTAAGAAGTCTCTTTATCTTGTTCACCTTTGGTTTCAATCTTTATTTAATTTTTTTTTGTCAAGTTTTTAATGTCTTGAGATAAGTGCAGAAATGTTCTGTGTCAGCATAAAATGGATGGCAGCAGTATCGCCGATTTTATACCAGCTTCATCTGTACTTCTCAGTGTTGATTGAAGCCTTTTTTAAGTTACATTTTCCCTTTTTTCCCAGAAAAATGTTCAGAGTATGCAATAGTGTAAAGTAGGAAATACCAAATCAGGCAGAACTTATTAAAGAGTCATTAGAAATATACAAAGCACTCACTAGATAAATTGAATTATCTACAACCAATATGTTGCACACAGATATTCTCCAATACAAAACAAGGAAAACTGGAAAGAAAATAAACCTTTTGTGCAGGGTTTTCCCAGAATCACAGAATGGGTAAGGTTGGAAGGGACCACAGTAGGTCATCTGGTCCAACCTCCTTGCTCAAGCAGGATCATCCTAGAACCCATTCACAAGATTGCATCCAGATGGTTCTTGAATATCTCCAGTGAGACTCCACAACTTCTCTGGGAGACCTGTTCAAGTCAGCCACCTGTACAATAAAGAGTTCTTCCTCATATTCAGTTGGAACATCCTGTGCATAAGTTTTTTGCCCATTTTCTCTTGTCCTATTGCTTCCTTTGGCTCAGAGGCAATCAAGCTCCATTTGACCCACGAAGAAAGAGATACTGTGTTATCAGTGTTACTTAAAGTCTCCTAAGATGTCTTACAGTTTATCTCATAACTCATGAAAAAGGATAATGTGTGGGACCAAAAACAGTGTTTCTTTCTTAAAAAAAATCTACAGTGACTCCCCACAAAGAAATGCTGACATGCACAGAAACAGGCTGAAGTGTGTGTTGTGAAACTTTTATAGTTTATAAAAGGTGAATTTGGACAAACTAGCACTCCTAGCTGCAGAAGATCTCTGCTCAAATTTTCTGTTCTTACATGGCGTCCTTAAGCGTATATAATTCCTGCTGAAATAAAATACAGTGCCATCTAAAGGTGATAGGATGGTAGTATTTCTATATAATGAAGATTCCTAAAGTTGTCCCAATGAAGCTCAGTGGTTTTAAGATTAGTGGTAGTTTCCACTACTCAGAGATCATGATAACCATGATTTAGGCCCCCTACATGGCATAGCGATACTTAGCTTCTCAATGTACACAACTGTTTGTTTCTGGAGGATGAACCTACTGTGAATATCCCTCCTGGTGGCCTTTTATCCAACTGCTCCAATGTTGGCCACTCACCCATGCTATGGGAGCCTTGGGTTTGATATTCTGTCAAAGGCAATCTGGTTTTTTCTGTATTGTGACTGGGTGAAGATCTTTCTCTTTTTACAGCAGTGATTAAGACAGAGAACAATCATGAAAACCCTTCTAGTCTAGTGGTGGGAAGTTAATCTGGGAGAGGAAAGATCTGGGTTACCAGTCTGTTCCAAATACAATCTTTCTCTTTGTCTCCACATATTCTATTTGACATTGTTTGAGTGCAGCATGACAAGACTCCTTAGTTTCTACATTTCTACTGAACACTATTGTCCACTCCATGCCAATCCAAAACTGTATTTGCAAAGACTACCATTTTTGGGGAATCTACAGGGTGGTTACCCACATAAAAGTGCAGTTTTCTTATCAAAAGTTAACCTTTTGCCCAAGTACCCTACAATGTAGTCTGCAGTTAAGCTGCAGATTTAGTCTTTCTGAACTTTCAAGCACTCAGAAATATCAAAGAATTCTCATTTTACTATGTTCTTGTACACAACCGATCCTTCACCAGTGACACAGACATTAAGCTCTTCATATGGTATTTGTTGTGTGTTCACCTGTTAACAAGAATGGAAAATAGTATCTCTAAACCCAGAAATTTTACTACTCTTACATATCTCATAAACAGAAACAACATATTTGGAAGACTAATAATGCTGACAAACTGTAGTCTGAATACTGGCATACCATATGGCCCCAAATGTTTTTAAGCCTACTTAGACTTTCTATAGGTTTTTTTCTCAAATATCTCAAAGTTATTACTAAAGCAAAGCTTAGGCATGGTGCTAATGAAGATCTAAAACAAAATTCCTATTTTAACTTGAAATGAAAGCTAATAGTGAAAGCTGAGTAAGCTAGTAAGGAGGGAGAGCATTAGCCAACTCGTGTCACTGCAAAGGGGTCATATTGTAATTCACTTGTCCATATCAAGTTTTCTGGGGGCTCATTCTAATCACATTTAAACCACTAAAAATCAGTTTCTGCATGGCTGCTTCTGAGTTATACAAATACCTGTGATAGAGAACCAAAGTCATTTATACAGGCTCCAGAAAGACTTGATTAAATATATTTTCTTCAGTTTTGATTTTGGTGCTGTCATCTTGGCCTTCCTTTGCTTCACAGGTTGAGTCACTTCATCTGTAGTCTTAATTTTCAATTCATAATATGATGAAAACTTTGATCACCACCCCCACAAAAATGCTAGATTACATAATTTATTTTTATTTATGTTTTACATAAATAATTTAACATTATTTTTCTGAATGAAAATAAGAATATAATGGATGTTTTTTTAAATTGATAATATGAAAAATATTTAATTGTTATGGGAGTCCTTCTGTGTCTTCTACAGAAAGATTTAAGGATTTTATGATAACCAAATCTACGAAGACTGTCTCTCAAAAATAATGAGCTAAATTTCTCTGTTTTTCACTGTCAGTAATGGGTTATTTTTTTGAGAATACACTTGCAAGATAATTCAAATTTGGAAGAAAAAAATATTTGTCTTGGAGGATAAGCTTGTATCTTGCAGAACACAAGTTTAAGTAAGGGAGAGGTAAATGTCTGCCTTCTGATTGTTTACTATAATTAGCTTTAGAGAGGTGACTTCTGGAATAGTATTCCTTGCAAATAATATAGTATTCAAGTTGGTTGCGGAAAGTTACACAACTTACTATGTGAAACAAAAAGTACAGATTAGCATAGACAGTCAGCAACCATAATTAATGCAGCCTGTAATTTGCATCTATACCTGTGATAGAAAAAATATATCAATATGACGTTGTATAAAGAAGGGGTAGGGGATCATAACTGCCAACTCCTCTCTCTTGGACGCTACCTATTTTGATTTATGTTATAACCAAATATGGTTCAATAAGTTTTCAAGCTTGGATGGTCTATAGCTGCTGGTATTCCAAATGCTGAAACAGACCTCATAGTGCTCTTAATTAGAGATTACTGAGTTTCAGCCAAAATCTGAACTTCTAATATCCTACATGTTTTTTAATGATCTTCCTTGGGACCTGAGTTGAGAAAATCAGCCACTTCCTAAACATTGTTCACCAGCTGCTCCTCCATTCTTTCCTCTCTACTAATAGCCCACAAACATAGTTGTTATCCCATATAAATCCAGAAAATCACCTGAAACAGACACTCTATTTCTCAGGTATCTAAAGAAAGCGAAATTGAAGCTATAACTTTTTCTTACATTTTTAGCCTCAAGTTTGCTAAATAGACGAAGGTTTTGTAGCTTCTATTCATGAAGAGAAGTTGATAAATAACTTGTTAGTGAATGAGATGAGGGGACAAAAGCAGCCAATACATTGGACTGTCCCAAAGTACTAGAGACAAGAATTGATCTGGCAGAACATCATCTCTGTGACAGATGTCTGATATCAGGGATTGGAAAAGTAGCACTGTTCTGATGTCTGAATTCCTGACACAGGATCAGCTTTAGTTTTGGTCACGATCTCTCTCACCAAGCAGATGGAGTAAAAGCCTCAAATAACTTGTCGTGATGTGCTACCAAGCCACAGGTACCAATACATGCTGCTGACTGAATACTGATGCTCCTCCATGCAATGGTCATGCAAGGGACTTGTTGAGAATTTGTATGGGTCTACTTTATGTACCTGAAAAAAACCAACATATTTCTACATTTCAAGAGAGAGAAAATATTTTTAAAGTTCCCTGGAGTCTTGAAAACCAGTGATTGCAATTGTAAAGGGGGCTGCCATGATGATTATCTGCAAGACAGTGTGTGGGAGAATGACTTCATGCAGCAATTGTCTTATTTCTATTAATAAAAAAAATACCTACTGAGCAAGGAAGCACATTCACAGTGCAAAAGGGCATTTGTAAGTCCATGGCAAGTATGTCTTGCAGAGATCTGATTCCCTTCTACTCCCAAATAATATATATATATATATATATATATATATATATATATATATATA
>NW_020884876.1:6799894-7002689 GCF_003945725.1 Corapipo altera | reverse complement strand
ATATATATATATATATATATATATATATATATATATATATATAACATGTTCCCAAACCTGTGGTGAGAAATGTGCTTCAAAAAAGAGAAAACCACCTAAGCAATATGTTAAATATAGGAATTACAGGATGATTTAGTCAAAATGTATGAGTACTTCATGCCCAGCATACACTGCTGGAAATATCTGAATGGATCAAGCCCTATGTAAGGGGACCCTGAGCTGGCTGGAGGATGGAGGCTGGAGGCAAAACTCCCCCAATTCCCATGAGGCGAGGGAAACCTCAGAAACAGCAAAATGCATCTGTCTGGAAATCAGATGCATTTTGTGTTCTTTGCAGAGAACACAAAATGCTAAGTTGGACAAAATAACTATTTCAAGCAAAAAGAAATCCTCTTAGAATTAGATATGGCATACTCAGATAGTCAACTGCATCCAAGAAAATAAGGGCAATAATTCCAAACAATTTCATAACTGAAATATTTATGACAATACAATTATAATAAAATTATCATGAGTTCATGAGCATGTGGTCCAAACGAATAGCAATTCTGATCTAGAGAGAATTCTGAAGAGTCATGTTGTTTTAGTGTTTGTATCCAACAATGCTTATGATGTACTTCTCATATTGATTGCGGCCTTACCTCTAAGGCATATATTTCCAGGCAGCCTGTTGGTGCTCTGTGCACTACTGGTGGGGGAAGGCTGGAAGGCTACAGCAGTGGCTGATCTATAACTGACCCAATCAGTATTAGTCTGAAGATTTTCTGCGGAATTGGCTGCAAACCCTTATGCAGGGATAGCACAAACTGCAAGTGAAAAACTAGCTGTGAAATAAGTGCAAGCATTTTGCTTTCTGATATCCTTCCAAAGCTATATTTTGTTCATAAGAGCAGGTTTGATGGTCCAAATCCTACATTAAAGAGAGAGAAAGAAAAATGCGAGCAGGGGATAGGATCCCTAATGTGCCTGTGATTACAGATGCTGGAAGTCTTGCAGCCCAGGAGATTAAGCATTAAAAAAAAAAATCAGTCAGATCTGAATGTGCAGGGAAAGAGAAGCATCACTGGGTAAGCCAGATGGGTCAAATTGCTGCTCCAACTGCTAAATGCTTATTCTCCTAAAGGGTTTAATCTGATTCTTAAGAGGCAAGTCCTTCTTCCCAAGGGGAATTGATGCCGTTTTCAAATAGGGTGTTTATAAGGAATTCGTTTGAACAAGCAATAAAAAACCTTAACCATTCAATTTTTATTTTTGTTTAAGGCAGTTGTCCTGTAACCTTTTTAAAAAGTAAAATGTCAGTGAAGAAGGAACAAAGGAGAGTAATTGAAAAGAAGGTATTATTTCTACAAAATGCTAGTATAACAAAAATATGCCAGTGTCATCTGTCACCAGTCCAGGGCATCTTTCCTTGTTCCTGCAGACTGTTCAGTCACACTGATTTCCCAGCATCCCTGGCTTTCTGTCTTCACCTAATTTCCCACAGAAATACAAAATTTCTCTCATCTGCTGCATGGATTTGTGCATTACATCACAGGAAAAGGGCAAAAATATGGTTGGTACAAGGTTTCTGTTGGTGTAGTTCCCTGTTGTCTTGCTTTGAGGGCAAGACCCTCCTAAGAGGCAGTTGAGCCTCTGTAACTGTCATGCTGCACAGAAGCTTCTCTGATTTATTTAATTTTTATAAGCCAGCTGGCAGACCTACTAAAACACAGAAGACAGGCCACCAGTTTTTTCTACAAAGGTCTGAGAACAACTGGCAATGTAGCACAAGGACAGGAGATGGACAGAGGTGATAATTTCATGACCTTATGGGAAATTTGACAAATACAGGTTTGTGTAAGAGAGAAGAGGTCCCTAGAGCAGCACAGGAGAAGCCATACTCCAAAATGACCAAAAATACATGGTGAATGCAGGGTGAGCATTGCTGAAGAAGCACACTTGATTTGGAAATTACACGAGCTGCTTTCTGCATTTTGGAATACAAATGGAATTCAGGGAGATTTCATGGATCTCAGAAACAAAGCAAGGCATGCCGCATGGCGGATTGGAGGCTTCCTTGTTTGAAGATTCTAAAATACTTCTAACAACTCTGATACTTCAAAGGAGAGAATTTGGTTGATGTTTCAAGCAGACAAAGAAGGGTATAGTTTTTTGCAATGTTAATTGCTTTTGTGGCTCATAGAGGAAGCGAGATGTGATTCTTGCTCTACCAGGTATTTAAAAAATAATTGACGAAGTGAAAGCCAGGACTTTCATTTCCAGTGAGGAAGTTTCCTGTTTGCACTCCTTAAACAGAAACAGTGATTTCATTTTGGGTTACTGCAGGGAAATACTTAAGAAAAAGATTCTTTTTTTACAACGGAACTAATTGCAATTTTATGATTCTTGTTATATAAGCAGCTGAAAGGAGTTAGATTAAAGATATTTTAATTAATCTGACTTCATACATTTAAAGCCCAGCAGCAATATGTTTGTGTTTGCTGCATCCAATTATAGATATAGAAAGTAAAGGGTAATGATAATGCTTGAAGCCATTCACCAAACCTCCAAGAGGGAGATGCACTCAGGACCCTGACATCAATTTAAGGAACAGATGCAGAATTAAGCCTTTTGAAACATACATAAATGGGAACAAAAGTGTTTAAGACAAACTTAGTGAAACTTGTCAATACTGAGCATCTCTTTTCAGAGTGGGTCCAACAGTGACAGCCTTGACAGTCTTTGTACAGGTAGTGGAAAATTGTTGAGAGACAATTCTGATGTCTATGTCACAGTTAATTAGATCATAGAAATATTCAAAATCTGATTTACAGTGTTGAGACAAAGCATTAAATCTAGTAGAAATTTTTGCAAATGTAAAATGTGAAAAAATAATTAAAAAATACTTGCTGAATCATTTCCTTGGATTTGGACCCGCAATTTAAGAATTACTTCTGTTAAAACCTAGAATTCAAAAGGCTATATCAATGTTAATTAGGGTCACTAAATCAGTGCTGAAATGTATACACTTGTTTTATTCCCCTCTTCAATTAATTGGTGGTTAATTGGCAAACCATCTTCATCTGCAGGGAGAGTAAAAATAAGCTATCTGAGATATTCATCTGGATAAATTTGAGAATTTTGTCTTTCAAAGTCTGTGACTTGTTAGAACCTTATAATTTTACCACCACTTCACAGGTTATTGGGGATTTTTTTTTTTTTTTGTGAATAACTCTTGGCCCTTTTATTATTCGTAAGCAGCTGATTAGAAGTATTCATTACTGAAAGTGAATTTTAGTTGGGATTGCTGGAGCACATAAGTAGATATCTGCTCTTGTTGGGATCAGCATCATTCTTCAAAGTAATTCCCTTTAGCAAATAGTGATATTTAAACATTTAAGTTGAACATTCGACAGCCACAAAAAACTTCCAGCAGATTAACAGCCTGAAAGGAAATACAGATTTTCTTCAGTGTTCATATGGGTAATCAAACTAATATTTTATGCATTAAGAAGCTCTCTTATGTTACGGTGGTTAAAGCAGTGGTCCACATCAGTATTCAAATCACAGCTTTTAAAAGTGAAAGTCAGATTATTTCTGCTAATGTGGTACAGTATTTCTTAAAGAAAATATATTCCTTCAGTTTCATGGATAAGATCATTAAGGTTTAAACCATAGATGATGGAATTATCAAGGTATACAAATGGTATACACAACAACTTGAACACAAACCTTCTAACTGTTACAGAGGATAACAAAAATAATTGCTCCACAATTAAATAATGTATCATGCAAGATATATAAAAATTAGAAAATAGTTTAATTTGCATGCCTGTTGAGATATTTACTTCCTGTAGAATACATAACACTGACTGCTGAAAGATGAATATGAGAGATAAAAATTATTCCTCTCGTTTTCAGATTTGAACTAATATTTCCTCTGACATGAAGAAAAAAATTCTTCTGGTGACAGACTATATATTTTGAAGCAGCACACTGCGTTGTTGAACAATTAAAAATAGAATCATAGAAATTAATCTTCTCTCCCATTTTGATTGCCAAAAAATATGTACTGATCTACTGATGCTGCACAGGTAAAAAATTGATAGTAAAAAATTCATGTATTCTGTCACTTATGTTCAACACAAACATTCTCAGGTAAACCACATCCATGCCTGATCAACAGGCATTTCTTTGTTGTCTGATCAATCAATTAGAGTGATCGTAAAATAAAACCTAACCGGGAAAACAGTATGTAGACCTTGAATAGCATAAGAAATAATTTTAGCATGTATTTAAGTATGCATTGATAATTTCTGGATGTTAGTTTTACTCATAGTACAAAATTATTCTATTCTTTTGATATGCTAAAATGTGGATTTTTTTGGGGAGAGTGAGGGTTTCCTTGTTTTGTTTTTGTTTTGTAGTAGGAAGCTGCAGTAGTCAGTAGTCAGATTAAACTGAAATTTATTTCCAGTAAGCCAAGGAATCAGTTTTTGAGAGATATTGTCTGTAACTGTATGCAGCTGCTTTTAGACCTTCAAACACATGGTGAAGACCAGCAATTTTTGCTGTTTCTTCAGGGATCCGTGTGTAAGTTCAGTGCTACTTTTTACCTTGCTAAGTTTTTTCCTATCTAGTCAGGCTAGAGTTATTTCTGAAAGAAAAAAAGTGTGTGAGTGTGCTATGGTTAGCATTATTGCTGAAAGTAAAGCAATCATTTAATGTAATCTTACAGAAGAATAGTGCTCAGGACCATGATACCTATATTCAAAAGTGGAAGGAAAAAAGATCCATGAAGAAAATTGTGAGATAATAATCTGTTAAAATACTCTCTTAAAATTCTTTTGATATGTATTATCAGAATGTTAGTATCTATAAAGTGCTGACATCATTTTCTTTTGATGTTTTCAATGAAAAAAAACCAACAAGCATTACTTGTACCCTAATTTCCAGAAGATGTAAATTTCAAACATTTTTTTAACTGAAATTTTGCAATTCTATGATCAGCATTTCTATGGAACACATATGATTTCACAAGACTTCATCCATCATATTCAGAGACAAGATACAGTCATTTACAGCTTAATCTAACAACTAGTTTTGGCTTAACATAATCAGTACCACTCAGAAGAAAAATTGTGACAATTGTAGAGCATTAACAATTGAAATCAACATTGACTTCTTTCTTCTTTCCTTTTTCTCCTTTTCCATAAATACCACGAATACTTATTTTTCTTAATTTTATAATCACTTTGATTCAAAAATTTAAAATGTCGAACTGTGAGAGTTGTATAAGACTGATGTACTGTTTCCAAATAGATAAGTTATGTCTAATATGTCTCAGTAATTGCAGTTTTAATAAGCCTCAGTTACTGCATCTATAGAGAAAGAACATAAAAAAAAAAGCTTGAGATAATATATCAAGTGAAACCAGACATAATACAATGCTGAACCAAAGAATCAAGGACAGTGGGCAAAATAATTGAAGTAAAGCCAGATTACGAGGAACAAACATGGTCAGTTCATCAAACTAGTTAAAGGGTAATTCTGGCAAAGAGTGATCGTGACCACCAACTCCAGAAATCCACTGATTCAAAAGAAGAAACTGAGCATGTGCACTAATCAGCATAAGAAGAAAGAGAATCATTTAAGCAATAGAAGATAGAATACCAATTAATGAGAGAACTATGCAACTTGTAGCCAATGAACATTAATGCCTTGGTTTGCTAAAATATATAAGTAGTGAAAAGTTTAGATAATCGCTGAGCTAGCTTTGTGGATTTGCCACATAGAACCGAGTTCTGCAAAGAACTCTAAATAAATCAAATACCATGACTCTGTCTGTGGATTGTTCTCTTGCACTCTGGGTGAACGAACGTGTTTCAGGACACCAAGACCATGGCAGTTTTGTGTGTTCTCAGGCAAGAGCTTTTGAAGTAAGGCCAATAAAGTGTTTCAGTGACAAAATGACTTTGGATACAGAGAAATGAACATTTTGGTACTGGGAAATCTTAACATATGAACTTCAAAGCAAGAAACCTCAAACTGATGAAGTGCAAAAGGAGAGCCAACTAAAGAAAATTCGTTATTTAGAACTCAATAAGTGATATTAGTGTAATTGCTTACAACATAATTATTACTAAATTATTTTTACCTCCCATGCTGATGTCTTTCAAACCCACAGAAACAAAATGAGAGCAACTGGGAAACCACTGATTGGCTAGAATAAACTTGGATTTTATTCTGTGAGGGGGCTTTGTACCTTCAGCTGCCACGGAGCTTCAAGGGAAAAGAGGATGCTTGACACTGTAGTAATTATTTCCTTTTCATACTGTTCACAGAACCTACAAAACCTATTATGAAGTGAAAGGGAAGACTGAGAGGAAAACGGTGCAGAAGTTATGAAGTCAATACTGTATACTGCAGTATTAGATAATGTGTGCATACTTGTGGAATACATAGTAATTTTCTCAATAGGAAAAGAGGTTGCTGAAGTAACAACATGAACAGTCACTGCAGGGAAACCAAAGCTTCTGACCTTGGATTTTTTTTGCTTTATTTTTCTACGTTGTTACTATGTTTTCTCTTTTCAACCACTTAGCAGTGGTTAGACCTACTCTTGTTGCTCTCCTAACATCCACCAAACCTAACCAGCCCACAACTCTGCCTTAAGAAAATCAATTCTCTTTTTTGATATCTTTTCAATGTGTAGTTGAACACACTTTCTGTGACTCAGTCATTACCACCAGTATGCAAAAGTTTATTAAGTCACGAGAGTGATTTTGTTAAAGTTTGTCTCCTGACAAAACCTTTTGCTTTGGAGAGGAAAAAGAGGGAGGCAGGAAGAGAGGAGAGAAATAAAAGAAGTGAAAGAGGAGTCAGGTTGACTTAGAATAACACCTTAAAGAAAAAAGAAGAAAAAACTTATTTTGGCTCCTAAGTACCTCTCCTCACAAACTCTTCTTTTCTTTTCTTGTCTCTTCTCTCATCTTTTTCAAGTATTGTGGTATCCTTTCCTCCCAACTCACTTCCTACTTCAGAAGAAGAGCGGTTTCCACACAAAATATATTGGTCCTCACTCTTCTCTTCCCCAGCAGGACAACCATGAGCCTGGATGATACCCCTAGGAAAGGTTTCAAACATTTCCTATGTTGCATATATAGAACGCATCATACAAAACTTTCCTTTTTAAATATTGTCAGGAAAAGCAACCACGACCTCCCTGTGAAAAAGCCTGATGAACATTCAAGGACAAGATTAGATATCTTGAAAGGTTGTTGCTCTTTTCTCTTCCTTGTTCTTCTCTTAAAAGAGGAAAGCTGTAACAGCAAGTTGAAAGCCCACTAGTGCATGGAAAAGCTACTGTATCAATCTCACTATGTTTGTCTATCTTAGTCTGTAATGAATCACATTGGTTAAAGCAGAATCCCATAAACCGCCATGGAAGAATCAAATACTTGTGAAGAAGTATGATTGTGCGTAGGCCTTCAGAACACAAATATTAGATAGTCTGTTCTGAGGCAGAGAGCCCAAGAAAGAGGGACAAAAGAGATTTCATTTATTTAGCAGATAAAAGAGAGCGACTATTGACCTATTCAAGGACTTTGACCGACCCAAAACACAAACCTTTTTATTTACAGTGTTGCTGTGTATCCAAGTTTTAGTTTAGTACTTGTGCATTTGATTTTCCATATTACATGTAGTACTTAATACTTGTTTTTATCAGAAGTAATTTTGTGGATCAAAGTTCATATAATTTATCATGTCTTATTCATATTTTGTCCTCCAAAAAAGAAATACTTCCTCCCAGATTTGTTTCTTCTGCATTCATTTCCTTTATTTCATCTATTCAAGCTATTAATGAAAATATTGAACAGAACCAGACCCCAGGCAGAACTTTGCAAAATTCCTCTTTAAGTGACTTGACAGATTGACAGAAAGCCATTGGTACATTGGATTTATTCCAGGTTTTTAACCAATCCACTATTACTCATTTGACAATGTGCTGTAATTTACACATGACAGGTGTAATAGCTAATTCCTAAAAGAACACTCCAACTTCTGCTTCTACGTTTGTAATAGTAAGGCCCGGAGGTTTGCCAACAGTGCCATTCTCCTTCAGTAGTGGTAATGAAATTTTCTTGTTAATTAATTTTAAAATACTTTTCACAGAGGAAATTTCTCCAGCTTGAAATTCTAAACTATCAGTTCCATATTTGCTGCAACCAATTCTTACCTTGAACTGCCTTTGATCCAGCAACTCTACTGAGCAACTCTTCAAAGCACACAAATAACTATATATGCATTTTCCTTTGTCACAGGGAGGTTGTGCTTGCTTTTCCTGACAATATTTAAAAAGGAAAGTTTTATATGATGTGTTCTATATATGCAACATAGAAATTATATACTCCTAAAACTTTGTGCTGAAGAAAACCTGAAAAACAAACGGGTTAGAGAAAGATTTTGGAGTTGGAATCACAAATGCTCCTTAGGCCAGTGAAACCCACTGCTTCATGCTATGGTGGTGTCTTCATTCACAAGGAAAACAATAATTCAGGTTCATGCAGTACTTAGGTTTTGGCCTTATCAGCGTCATCTAATATATTTATTCTTAAGCAAGAATGTTTCTGCCATAGTGAAACTGCTGCTACCAGTGATAATTTAAAAATATTGTGTTTTATATTTTTTACCTGAGACAATATAACAGTAAGAAAGAACAAGTCTCTCAGCAGTTATACTGTACACCAATCACTGAAATTTGTTTCACTCGTCTAAAAAGACTTGGAACAAAACCGCTGGGAGACAGAAGTTATGGTAGGTTTCACAATGAGCTCCATTGGGGAAGTTTGTAAAGGAGAAGTAAAGGGGAAGTTTACCATTACTCATAATGATATGATTAAGTTCAATCTAAGTTTTAATTTACCTTCTTGAAGACTGCTAAGGTGGCCTCTGCATTCTTCCATCTGTCCCTCAGGCAAATCTCAGCAGAATTCAGAAATCTATGCCTGTGTTTGCAAATCAGAATGGTGATTCTGGCAGCATAATTGCCACATATTTCTGTAACAAGATTATCCAAAATGGGTAAGGATCTGACACACATGTCTAGATGTCTAAAAATCCACCGATAAAATATTTTTTCTTTTCCTTTTGCTGATATTTCACTTTTATAGTCTCACTTCATTATAAGTTGCCAATGTTGTTATGGTTAGTGAGCAAGAACACTTTTTACCTACTTTGATACATTACATAAAAAGAAAGGACAATTTTTTTGTGAAAATGCAGAAACCCATCTGCATTTTTTTTCCCAAAAGTTGTTAGATGAAGACGGAATAGATGTTAGCATCACAAAATCTGTGCCTTAGAACATGGTACATGACTAACAAAGATATATGACAAAAAGATACATTAAATTCACCATGACATAGGTATAGATTAAAGCTTGCTTAAGTTTGAGGATAACTTGAGAAATATTTGAAACTTTGAAATTAATGACATTTTTTTGATGTAAATTCTAATATTTGTATACATAAACGCCTATCCTTCCCCCCCCAAAACCTCAAAGGTAGTAGAGACATACAAAACAGGAAATTTGAAGGCTTTTGTGCATATATAGGTTGAGCTTTGGTGGGGCTGCTTGTAAAAAAATGTATAAAATCTGCTTCTTATGCTAATCAGCTTGCGTTGTCTCTATCATTTCCAGATATGCTCACAGTGTCTAAAAGAAATGATCATCTGCCAACAGCAAACCCAGTAAAAGCATGATATTAACCTCTCTAACAGTTAGAGGTACTGCAGTGAGTCCAGGAAATGCAGTTAATAACATTTGAATAATGAAAGTCTTCCCAAAGCCAATGTTTGAAATTTCTGTTTACTTTATTTTTAATCAAGCATCAGTTTTCTATTGTTTTATAGCCTAGTTCCTAAGGGATGTGTGCCAATTGCTTACCCTAAAGGCACATTACATTGCTAACAAGTGTCAGATTTGGAAAATTATCTTCTCTTTCTACGTAAAATCATCAGAATTTATAGGCTTTTTGGCAGATTATTCTCCTGAATAGGTATTGTTACTTTTTTCTGCAAGAAATAGTCTCAGATTTCTTTCCTGTGAATTGTTATATTTAGAAGATGAACCAGTTATTTTACATTTACATGAAATGCATCTGGTAGTTGAAGCCCTAAATTTAGTAATTTACCTGAGACCCACTGAGGTGGTAAAGTAAGAAAAGATCTATGCAGCTTTTGTATCCCCTAAAAAAAATAATTCCTTCTCCTTAAGGATAAACACTGCTTCTATGATGATACTATGGGCATGGAGGTTGCAGAAGGCACAGATGACAAGAACCACAGAGCATCTGGAGAGGAGGAGAGTAGAGAGTCAACAAAATCCCTTCTAGCTCTGACACGATGCTTGGCAAGATATGTGAGGATGTGCACAAGGTTCAGGACTTCTGCTGTGTCCTTCAGTTCCTTCTCATAGCGCTTCTGCCAGCTACTTTTCTAATCTCATCACACTAAAGTACCCCACACCAAGTCAGGTGGTATTTTACTCTTAAAGATAGTCACAGGAGATGAAATTAGTCCCTGCGTTCTGTAGGACTAGCACACTGGAGGCCCAGAAAAGGAGAAAGATGGATCAGAAAAACCTATAAAGGAAAAAAAATATGAAAGAACTGTAAGAGGGAGATAAGTAAGGAAATAGTGTCAACTAGCTGTTGAGATACTAGATAGAGTACCTATGTATGAAGAATGGTATCATAAAATGGCTAAGCAAGGAAAGAATACTTTAGAACTGAACTGACATCACGAATAATCAATAAAAGGGATAAGGCAAACAAGGCAGCATTAGAAAACCATATTTGAGCAAATGCTTTTGAGATAAACTTATTGCTTTCTTTGTGTTTTACTTACAGTAAAGAATTTGTGAGATACCATTTTTCTCCTTCTTATATGATGGTAAGGAGTTAACTTTTGAAAAAGTGTATGCAACATAGAAAATTCTCCTTCTACTGGAGACGATAACACCTTGTGGTGGTTTGGAGCTGGTTCCCTGCCAAGTCTCCAAACCCCACCACAAGAGCTACCCCCCCAAAACCAAGGGAAAAGAAAAAAAAAATCCAAGAAAACTGAAATAAGAGAGAGCTAGAGCAATATACAAATATATTTACACTTATATTACATTTCTATACAATTACAAAAACAATATACACATAAGGAAAAAAAACCCAACACCAGAAAACAGAAAAGAGAAAGGGAAAAGAGACAAAAGAAAAAAACAAACCCAAAATAGGTATACACACTCAATAAAGAACTATCCAAAGAAAACCTTAATACTTTCCTTGAGATAGCACAATTGCGCTCAACGCCACCGCCACACTACCTGACTCCGGATTGGCAGAAACAACAGGCCCCGTAGACCTGACCAGGCCTCAGCTCCCCCACAGGAGCGAGACCCACCACAGGAGTCTGCTGTCTCCAAACCGCACCGGAAGGGAAGAGAGAAAGAGGCTTCTCTCTCCGTCTATTTATATGTTTGATTACGTAAAGGAATAGGATGGAATACTTCCGTCCTTCCTTCCTGATTGCCAGGAAGGAAGGCCTAGACTCAAAACCGTTACACACCTTCAAATTTTTTTCTGGCAAAATTTTTTCTAAACAGTTTTAATTAACATTTCAGAAGGAAACAAATAGCTGTCTGTTTCTAAAAAAGTGACCGACCATTCCAGTTGTTACTTCTGTAATTTATTATTTTTTATAGTAATGAAAGTTAATATGGAATGAACATGTTAAAAAGTTTTGGCATGGTACTGATGTAATAGTCTAGATATGATATAGCTAATATAATATTGTATACATAAAAGGTTAAGTTGAGCAGACTTAAATTATAAATGAAGATTTGGAGGGAACAATCAAGATTGATATTTTGTGAGGGTATTGTTTTAAGATAGGAGAAATATATCTTGGATTGCAATTATCATGGAAACTGAGCAAACCCAGCAGTTTACTTGAGGCAGTAGTCAGAGATATTTGAATTTGGCACAGATATAAATTCCTCCTTTCAGTTACCAGACTGCAGTTAGCATTGCACTGGGGTTCACCAGCACATGGTTGTTGCCTACTTCCCTAGCTGCACTGACCTGGAAACTCAACCCACAGTAATAGTTAAAGGAAAGTGCTGAGTCTTCACAGACAGGGGCCTGTCCACATCCCCTTGCTTTTCAGCATACTCTATCTCTGCACACACTTCCCTGTGTAAGTAAAGTTAAAACTGCATGTATAATCATGACCTCTTCCATTAGATGTTCTGTCATCAGATATTTAGTTCAGGATTTAGGCTGATTGTTACCTTCTAGGTATGATCTAAATCATAAAATGTAGCCATGTCTTAACTAACCCTATCTTCACATGGTTCATATTTAAATATTAAAAACCAAAGTTTTAATGTTTTCACCCAAAAATGAGAAATAGAATATGTATTGGAGGCAAATGTAACACTAATGCTAATCTTGTTCCTTTATTTCCCACCTTGGTTTTGTTGAGGAAACTTTCACTGGTTGAAAAATGTGTTTGTGGATATACTTGTAAGATTGCAAAAGGTTTTTGGTTCACGACTCACGCAAAGGATGAAGTTAAATGACTGCACAATATTTGTATTTCTAAAGGTTAATATAGTTCCCTTTGTGATATGGCTCACCAGGATACAGCTTTTGCCACGGGAGTCTTTACATTCCTTTATACGGGTTTCCCAGAGAAGATGTGGATGTCCCATAATTGCAAGTGTTCAGTGTTTGGTTGGATGAGGTTTTAAGCAACCCGATCTAGTGCAAGATGTCCCTGTCCATGGCAGGGAGATTGGAATAGATGGTCTTTGAAAGTCTCTTCAATGAATGAATGGATGATCTTGCAACATCTTACACTGTAAATATTTTGATGTCATGTATAGTGTTAAAGTGAACCACTATGTTAGTAGATTCCAGTAAATTTTCCTATGCAATTATGAATCATAAAATTATTGAAATTTTTATAGGCATCTCTATTTAGCAGTGTTTCCTAAAACAAGAAATCATTACTATGTTTTAGAATGTTGTTAAAAAGGTTAATGTTATGGTTTTATTTGGTCAGTAGAACAACTCTGATGAAATTTGTTTTGTTACATTAAAATAAACATTTTTCTTTTAAGGCAATAAAAAGTGACTAGATAGTCTAAGTTCAAGAGTTATGAACTGAAGTCTTGTTGTCTTTTATGAAATGTGTTTTCATGCAGAATAAATGGAAAAAGTGGACTCTATCTATGGAACAGATATGTGAGTTTATTATGAATAATCCAAGACAACTAGTCAAATTCATGTGATAAATCCTAAATGCAATGCCTTGTGCAGAAAGAGAAAAAACATCCTACAAACCTAAGAATAGCTCAGGGAGAATAAAAGTTTGTTCACTTCCTTGAAGTCTGAGTTAGCCTAAAGAAGTCATGATTCTTCCAAGACAATATGTGAATACTGCTTTTGAGTTTCAGTCCATCATCTGGGGCTTTTTTATCGATGTAATAAAAAATAAGATTTCAGTATCATTCTAAATTTGTGATTTAGATATCTTCCTATCAGAGTGCACAGAAATACTACAATAATCCTGAAAACATATTATAACTTTGTATCTGTGTGTCTATATATAAACTCAAAAAAATAGCTCTTTACAATTTTTTTTTCCTGAGACTCTACTGTATAATGTTGTGTTTGTAAACATTATTCTAGTTTTGATAGTCTTTTTTCCCCCTACATTCAATGCTGGTAAAGAAGAAATTTTTGTTTCATATAAAGTATGATTTCCTACTAAGCAGTTTTACACCGAAACACAAAAGTAGGTTCAGCAACATTAACGTGATAATATAAGAGAAAGAAATTAACTCTTTTTATTAAAGAATTGCTTTTATCCACCTATCTTACAGTGTGGAATAATAGAGTTCATATTTCACTTTTTGTAACGTCTTTCTTCAAAACTACTTGAGAGCTTTCAGACTTATACAGTAAGTTTAAGGTATAAACTATATTTCATCAAAATTGCATTAGAATTACCCAAATAACTCAGAATAATCTTGTAAAATTCTTGTTGCTATTTTGGTACAACCAGAGGAAATACTACTCTGTAAAATCAAATCAGATAGTTTTACTTGATTAAATTCCAAGAAGGATTACATTTTTTATTGAATAAACACAATATAATAATACTGATATGTAGGGTTTTTTCCTCTGCAAAAAAACCGAACCAAAACAAACCACAACTATAAAAACCAGAGACAGAAAAAATCATCTGGGTGTCTGTAGTACAGGGCCTCCTCCAAACAGAAGTAGCAAATTTTAAAATTTAATGCTGAGGAAATTTGAACAGTTTAACTATTTTTCACAGTAAAGAACAGCAAATGTTTTTGCAAGTTGTGAGAGAGGGGAAATATTAGCAGGAAGTGATGGACTTTAACACTTCCAGGAGAAAGAGAACTGTTGCTAATCTAAGTCTCTGTGGAACAGAAAGAAATTAAGAGGCAGTGGAGAGGAAAAGAAAAGAAGATGGAAACTATATTGTATCATAAAATCAGTATGGAATAGTAAATAGTCACAGGAGTAATTTTAGACCTAACTTTTACAATAAATCATTCAGTTTATTTCTTTTACTTTAAAAACTTTAAAATTTATTTTAATACCGTCAAAAAAAGTCTATTTTTCACAATAAAAAACCCCAAAGCAAACTGAAAAATCTAGTATTATTCAATGCTAATACCTATTAAACAACAAGTTAACATGCAATATAAAACTTTAGTACTGTTTCTGAAGTATGCTGTCACTATCTGCTTTCATTTTCCTCAGTCCGACAGTCTTTGTCTGTTAGACTATTGCTGCTGTTGCTTGTATTCTATTTTTCTGGATGTACTAAACCCTAGAAGAAATTGCTTTTCTATGTGGAGCATTGGTTCATAATAATCTCCAAACCAGTCTTCAATAATATTTTCCAGAAAACCTTATTATTTTATTCAAAATTTATTTTGAATAAAAAAAAAAAATCTGATTTTGATGAACAGTGAAGAAGGGAAATTAGATGTTTCTCCTGAAAATTAAATAATTTTTTTATATAAGCAAGAACAAACCAAAGAGTATTTAGGAAAACAAACAAACAAACAGAACTTGTTTCTGCACACATCATGTGTATACACAGGTAGGACGATCTTTATAGGGAAAAAAACTAGGTCTGAATGACTTTTCAAAGAAAATATGGGGCTAGTCTACACAGAGAAAGCAGGCAGACCCAGGTCTTCTTCTTGAACTTCACTTCAGATTTCCTGTTGAAAGAAGTTTATATTAGATGTATTCAGAATATGTTGAGGCAGAGCTGTTAGTATGTCTCAAATTTCAAATATCTATGTTGTGAAATTTAATCCCAGAAGTTGTCTTTAATAAGAACACATATTTGATATCTAACTGAAAGTAGTCCATCCAATCTTACTCCAGACTCTCTGAATTGGAATTAAAGTTTATTTTGTTGACTGCTAGTAACTTAGTAAAGTAGAACGCCACAACTTCTTGTTAGGTTGTAGGCTTGTGTAGGTTTTGATATTACTTTGCAAAGAAACTAATGCTTATTGTTTGGGGACAAAGTAAAGGAGAACCTTCTAAAACATTTCGAATATTTTCCTACTGATTGTAAATGGAAAGTTCGTATTTCTTTAGAAATATTTTGTGATAAATTTTATTCTTTAGATCAAGGACTGAGACATCTATCTTGCATTGACGTATTATTGATTTTTAAAGAAAATATTTTTATTTGAACCTGCAATTCAAGCTTGGGAGAGAAAAATGAATGTTTAATATCGTCTCCTTTTCTCTTTCAGCTTTATTAAATTATAGTACATGTGAATCAAAATAGAGAAAGTTATCTGAAATGTTTGGGGTTTATGGCTCATCAAAAGTTTGCTAGATACAAGTCAGAACAGTACTTGAAGTTTTGCGTGTTTGCTACTCAATTCATTACTTCATTATACTAAACAGAAAAGACAGCATAAAACATTGGAAGCAGTATGAAAGCAGAAGTGAGTTACTATAGATAGCTACTCCTAATACCCACTTAGGTCAGTGCTTAAAGCATCTATTCTGAGGTATTCACAAGGGTTGATCTTGGGCACAGCAAGCTACACTCACCTTGGATCTAAGGATAAGTTCTCTAATTCCTGTGATTTGCTGCAAGACTCATTCTCATTCCACTAGCTAGGGAGAAAACTTGTGGGGGCCATCATTCTGGGATTAAAGTGAGCCATTTCTCTGCAGTGTACCTCAGTATTTAGGCAAACTTTGGAAATCAGGGAAAAGAAAAAACCCTTTCCAAAACACCAACCTTCCACACCACAGCCCTCACATCTTCAAACCAGAAAAGCAACACGGAGTTCATTTAGGTTGTAGATTACTTAAAGTATCTGAAAGTATAGTGACAAAAAGAATTACACATACAATTTTTTCTATCTTCCAACTATTGCTAATAAGCGCAGGCTGGCTGAGCAGCAGAAATCTTGAACTCAGAAATCTACACATTTTCAAAGGAGTCTAGCTTATGTCAACTACCAAACTATTATCTTCCCTCTCAAAAGATCAATTTGTAGTTACACCTTTCTGTATCGAGAACATCCAAATCTGCTAAAAAACCTCTAGGATATGCAGTAGTGATCAAGATTATTAGTGTCACTCTTTTGTGTCTTTGCAAGTCTCAAGCTATGATCATACCCTGTTTGAAAGGAGCTACTTGATAACTGGAGAAGTAAAATACAGAGGAATTACACAGGATATTTTTCTTGTCACCTGTGATATCGTCTGTAAATTTACAGATGTAAAAGAAACAATGCAAAGCATTTTTTCTGACAGCAGCACTACTAGTTCGGCCTAGGGATCAGAAACTCAGGCATCATATCTTTTATGCAGACTACGTGGCCAAAGGTAGTTCATCAGAAAATCTTCATGCGAGGAGAGCATATCTGACCCCAGCCATTGTTCCTTCTTTGGATATTTCTGTTCAATAACAACTCTGCTTTACCAGCTAGTCTCATGGTTCACCTGACTTTTCCTCTGGCTCCATCTCTCTGAGCTTGAAGTATACCTTTTCATCGAAATGGTTTAGTGTCTGAAATCTTCTCAAAGAACCATAAAGCAGGGGAAGTTATTAAGAATTGGACATTCACTGGAGACAAGACTTAAGGTTGTGTGGTTTTACCTAGATCAGTCATATAAATATTATTCCAGACCATATCTCAGCCACCTAAAGTTTTGGTCTATGGTGAAATTTTTGCTGTTTTTGCATTTTGGCTTTCTCTTGCTTCTTTATTTCTTATTTCCTGTGATGTTATTGACAGTAAGTATAGTAAGTGATATTTTTCTGTTCATGGTTGGTTGGTTTTTTTGTCCCTGCTGATCAACGTATGTTTCATTCTTGTAATTGTAGCTGGAGTAGAACATATTCTCCCAGAGACTTTCATTTGTAAAAATGATTGAAGACTGCAACTAGCCTTTGTGAGATTTATAGGAAAAAAAATGCACACAATAATTTACTTCAGGAATGAAAAAAAATGGCACGCATGTC
Source organism: Corapipo altera (assembly GCF_003945725.1). NCBI lineage: Eukaryota > Metazoa > Chordata > Aves > Passeriformes > Pipridae > Corapipo > Corapipo altera. The sequence continues at coordinate 6,985,100 of NW_020884876.1, read as the reverse complement.
TGCCATCCTGCAATCAAGTATTGGACTACACTGTTCCTTTATGTGTTTGTTCTGCAAGTCAGTAAAAGATCTTATAACAAAGTAGGAGATAGCATAAGGACTCCACTCCTGTTCCTTATCTTTTTTTGTGCCACATATTATTAGCAATGTCTACACTGTAATAAATGGTGTTATTTATGCCCTTCACAGTAGACAGACTGAATGAGCATCAATTATTTCCTCAAACATAAAGGCAAAATCTGTACTAATGTGCACCAGGAAGCATGTTTAGCATCCAAGTGACTGTAGTAGAAGGTATACTTTTCCTACAAATGTGGAGTTTTCCCTCTGAGTAAAAATATTGACATTGCTCATAATAGAATGTGACATTATAAAATTACAGCCAAACTTCAATTATAGCTATAATCCATGAGAATGTGACAATTATTTTAAAATATGCCTGAAAAACTATTTGCAGCTATTTCCACATGGCTGATTTCTTCATTATTCAGTAAAATGGAAAGATTGTTAAGCCTTACTCTAAGGAGACTATCAATCTTTATATACATAAAAGATAACTTAGAGTTGTAAAAGATATATACACCAACTGAAGAACAAATACAAGGTTTATCGTAATATCATCTGACTAACTGTAGAGCTCAAGGATAAGTTTAGGCTTTGCTACAATCAGAAATGTCATCATCTACTGCTCTCTCTAGAGTGAATTAAAAATTATACCAAAACAAAAAAAATTATAAATAAATTCAAAGAAAGGTCAGCCCAGTAAGTAAGAATTCAGTTTAATCACTGCTATACTTAGAATAGCATCTGTTCTCCAATACCACATATGGTAGAATGAATGAGAGAAAATGTTTGACTTTTACTTACACAGTTTTCAGTTACATGGGTGCAGTATATTTAATTTCTTCTTCCAGTCTAGATCTGTAAAGCATGTCAGCTATTTTTGATTCCAAACTAAAATCCATAATAAGCTATGCTGGGAAATGAAAGTTGTTCTGTTTTCCAGATGAAATAAGTTAGCCACCCCATTCTTACCTACTTTGCAACACCCACTGTATAACCAGATCACCAAAAACCATTACTTCATTCTAAGAAGCATCATAATTTAGAAGCAAACTGCTCACTGTTGGAGCTTTTCTGGCCAAATAATATGGTGGACCTCAAAGCTATATGTCTGTGATAATGTTTTCACAGAATGCATATCCTTTAAAAATAGCATGTAATTCTCACTCTGTTACCAGATGTGTACATTGCTTGATGAAAAAAATCACAGAATCACAGAATCAATTAGGTTGGAAAAGACCTCTGAGATTGAGTGTAATCTATGACCAAGCACCACCTTGTCAACTAGACCATGCCACTAAGTGCTACATCCAGTCTTTCCTTAAACACCTCCAGGGAACGTGGCTCCACCACCTCCCTGGGCAGTTCATGCCAATGTTATCACCCTTTCTGTGAAGAAATTCTTCCCAGTGTCCAGCCTAAACCTGCCCTGGTGCAGTTTAAGATTGTGTCCTCTCACCCTGATGCTGGTTGCCTGGGAGAAGAGGCCAACCCTCAGTTGGTTCAAACCTCCTTTCAGGTGGTTGTAGAGAGTGATAAGGTCAACTCTGAGCCTCCTCTTCTCTGCATCCTGCTTTTCAAATGCTGAGCCATCAAAGGTGGAATCTTGGTGACCCTAATCTGGATCTTTAGCCTTTGGTTTATTTTGCACAGAAAACACAGGGAGAAAAAAGTAAAAAAAAAATCTGCAAAGTATTTTGAGATCAAACTAAGTAAAACTGTGAATAAAATAAACTGGAAAAAGGTACAATTAGCACTTTTCCCCTGATCATATGGTCATGATGGTCATACACACTCAAGCCAATATACACTCTCAAGCACCTACATAATCCCTAAGTATCACAGAAGAGTAGTCTCTGATTACTGGGTTATGTCTTCTTCCTTGAGAGCTGTAATTACCCGGACATAAATTGCTGACGTTGTGTACCAACAGCTGTAATGGGTACAAGGAAATACTGTTGACACTCAGCACAGTGATTGTCTCTTCTCCTACATGACCTAAATTTCTACTCTGAAAGTGCCTCATCAGAATGAGAAAGTAGTGGTTCTTTATCACCCTATACAATCCTCCCTGGCCTGCCTATATAGACAGAAGTAGCTGCAAGAAATGAATAATCTCATGAGCATTACCTTAAATAAAGATACTGACTGTTTGACTAGATACTGATGTAGATGTTTTGGTTAGAAAAGGAATTCATCCTCATTATATTTTAAAATAATCTAATTTGAAAAATATACTATATGTAAAGGACATATATAAAGATCGATTTTCTTCACACCTTTCTGGTGAAAGTTCTCAGTCACGGTAGGTATTTCAGAAATGAAGGACTTTCTGTGAGAAACAGGAGGATCTTCCATCTCTGTAAAGGAACCTTATAATTTTCTGTAACTCGATGATTTCACTATACATGTGTCTCACAGGGCCTGTTCTGAAGCCTACTGCAGTTACTGAGAGTTTTGTAGACGTATTTATGTTGGTGTTTTAATAAGAGAAACTTTCTGTGTTTGAAGTGTTTAAATTAACAGAACACTTCAAGGTCTTTATGAACAAAGTTTATATACTTGCCTCACATAATCATAGTACCACTGTCATTCCATTTCTATGAAAAAAAAACCCCTCATGATGTTGTGGTGATTATTGTCACAAGAGCACTTATGGCTTCTTTAAATTTCTGTACACCACTTTTCTAATTGCTATTGGTTTAACTTCTTTAGAACCATTAATCAAACATTTACTGATTCCTCACGTTTGTAAGTATAGTTCTGACATCTTATTGGATTCTAAATTGCAGAATCACTAGACTGTCATTTTTCCTTAAATATATCGTATTTGGGCTTCTTATACAGAATTTTCCTTGCATTCAATAAACAGAAAACCTCTCTGTCCAGCTCAGACAGATAGGAAAGAAAATCCTATGCTTTTTTTGTACAGTCATTGAAACCTGTACTTTCAGGACACTCCAAGAACTTTGGTGTTCCTTTTCATAAGTCATTTGCATTTGTTCTTTTCCTTCAACATGCTGCTTCTTCATGGTTTAGACTTATTCTATGAGGTTAATGATTGTAGGTAAAAAGAGAGTTTCAAAACAAATAAAAAATGCAATGTATGTCTTAAGGTCCTTCTGTTTTTTTTTTATTTTTCTAATTTTATAAGTTTTATAAGTAGTTATGAAGAAAGTGTAGGTTTTAGAAGCAGCAGCATTTATTCCTTTACCCTTTCCCTTACCCTTAGCACAGCAGACACACATTCCCAATCCTATCACCCCAATTCCCCATATCAATTTTCCTAAATTCCATTAGAATGTTTAGTCACTCGCCAAGGTAGGCCTCTTTTGTTTGAGAACATCGAGTGCGTTGTCTGAACCGCAGAGTACAGTCAAGAACTGGGTAAATGCGTGCCCTCTGTACCCTGAAGAAGATGAGGGGATGAGGTAAGTGGTTTTAAAAAGACCCTAACCCCAATTCTAAAGGGGCGGATCTGGAGAAGACCAGGGCAAAAGCCAGAGGAAAAACCTGGGATTGGTTGGACAGTATTATAAAATTGTAACACCTGAGGGAGAGGAGGCATGTGCGTTTTGTAACTTTTGTGCCTTGGAGGCACAATTCTTATCTTACCTCTAATTAAATTGCTCTGGACTTTTTTTCCTCAACTCCCTTAGGCATTGATGAGCTTCAAAACTCCATGTCTTTGAATGAAGAAATAGTCATGCCAAAAAAAGCTTTAATTTTATACTTTAAGATGGTAGTGAGAGGTAGATGAAATAGTCCATGTTCTAGTTGCTTTAGACTTGTGACAGAAATACTAAATTTCTGAATCTTGCAGTGTGAATGTCAGTTTATTTTAGTGTGTTGAAATATCTTATATTTTCCTATATGCTCATTAGTTATAATATCCAGCAAAATTTTTTTTTTAGAAAGAAAAAGTTCTTCAGAAGACAGTGATGCTTGCTTGTACAAATTGATATGCAGCGAAATCATCAACTACTACTGCAGCAAAAGAATCTATTAAAGTAACATCTTTGGATACCTGAAGTATACACCTTCCCAGCCCTGCTAATTCATATACTCTGTTTTTAGAATTCTGCGTACGTGAGCAGCTCTTCACAAAGGGGTTACTGTGCCTGGTGACTGCCAATATTTTCTCAGACTTTTTCAGAGGTTTATGGTTTTCTCTTACACCTCCTCAGCTCAATGAGGATCTTCCTGCTTGAAGCAGGTGGGAGTTTAGAAACCAGTAATTTATGCAGAGAAATAATGGTACTACAGGATAACAGGGACTACAGAGATCAGTTCTTGCTGCTGTATTCAGCTCGCTTGTGAATCGATGTGCACAGGAAACATCTTCAATGTCCCTCAGTTCTCATCTGAGTATATACTGTGTGAACAAACCTACAACTTCTCAGTTAATTATTCACCTTCAGAGTACCTTTTGTCCACATATCTTAGACTATCTTGGTCTAAAGATGAATTATGCATCCCCAAGTATTTACACAGGCACAAACCCTCAGACATTTTATAAGCTCTCATGCATGCAGACTTATCTCCTCAACTATTGTAGGTCCCACAGCTCCTGGTGTAGACTTTTACTAGTTCAAGATGCAATTTGTTCTGTGTACTGATGGCACATCTGGCAATTTTTTTCTGTCCCTTTATAACTAACTAGGAAATCAAGCAAGCAAGTTGTTTTATTCAGGATTTGATAGTAATATTTACCTAGTTCTAACAACACCCTAATTTGTTACCTAGTTGCTATTTTTTTTCCATACACTCATGTTGCTATTTTCATATTAAGAACCAGATAGAGCCCTGCTAATGAAGCTTGATTATTATCCCTCTTTGCTTTACATCCATTGCTTGGACCCAATAGCAAATGTGAAGAGCCAGAAACTCCATCTCTTTGGTAGTTAAAGTGTATTTACATCCTAAAGTTTGGGAATAAAATGTATCAAACTAGGTATATTTAGAAGGAGGAAAACAATTTGAGAGATTTTTTTGAAAGAGCTGACTGGGAAATGTGATAATTTCTTACTAATATCTGGAAGAACTATTTTTTTTGTGTATTCAAAATGCAAATTTAGGTGGAAATAAAGCATTTTTTTGCAAGATAAAATAGCAATATTTCATCACTATTTATAGATTAGATTTTTTTTTTGTCAGCAATTCTTTCATTGGAAAAAAAAAAGAGGTTATTTTCAATCACGATGTGTTCTTTGTTCCAGTCTAAATTACTTGTTACTTCTATGTCTATACAGATATTGTCCTGAGAAACTGTGTCATCATCATACCCATTCTGTTTCCACTGTTACTGAGGTAAGCAAAGAACTATATGAAGATTTTGAACAGTGAAAATAGTGCTACTGATACTCAAGATGGAAAGGACTATATTCGAGAGATTTAAGTTTTTTCTCTCTTTAGTCTTCTTCTAAAATCCAGACTTTCATGAATGCATTATTACCAATTGTAAAATTAATTTCTACATGTCTAGTGCAGATATTTCTGTTACAGTTATTGCCATACAGAAGTATAATCTGTCTTCTTAGAAGGCTGTTTTCTTTATGATTGTCTTGGGGCAATATTAAAAAAGGTTCCCCATCTTTATGAAATATCTTTGGAGGAGGTGGATGGCAATGAAGAAAAAATCTGATGCAGGAGTTTCCACAGCAGAATTTAACAATTCCCAGAAAACCATTTTTTCATGAGTCAGTCTTTTCTGTCTTGTTCCAAGTTGCCAATAATCCTTCATCTTTCTTTTCACCCTAACTTTTCTTACATACATATGTAAATTATTTCTTAGGGACAAATGTTATACTATATTTGGAAATACTATTTTGCTTTCGGGAAATCCTGTATTTAGTCATGCTTAGATGATGACTTTTTCTTTGGTAATCCCAATATTTTTTCAGCTTTTGAAGAGTGGATAGCAAAGAAACAAGACTATATTCCACCTGTGGAGAAGGATAAATAAAAGTATTTTTAAGGCTTAACTTCATAGCATATCTTTGAGATAAAAAAGAGATACTCCTTTGACTAAATAAAAAATTTTTAATTTAGTAGCCATATGGAAGTTGTTTATTCCATATGAACAATTCCATTGTTTTCCCATCATGCAACAGAAACTTTTTGGTCTAAATCTAAACTGATTTCTAAAATTATTCCAATAGATGAAAATTTGATAATATAAACTCATTATCACAGAGATGTGATGTGGTTTTTTACTGTTTTGACAATTATTTGGAATAGTCACATAATTTATTCTTTGCTTTAATGGAATTACTTCGTATTTTTATTAAATATGGACAACAATAGAAATCAAATGCCAAAACAAAGGAATCCACCTGCTATTTAGAACATAAACAATATTAAATTTAAAAGGACCTAAGAGGACTTGCAAATGATATATTGTATCATTTAAGCTGCACAGTAGATATTTATTCTACGTGGAAGTTTTTTGAGACACACAGGAATTCAAATCTAATAAAAATCAGACTTCATAAAATAGCCTTCAGTGCTAGCTGTATGGCACCAGCTCTGTGCAACTAACTTATGGCTACTTCAGGACATGGTACTAATTTTCGTGTGTATGTTCATATAATGACTGAAAGTGATTAAGAACTAAGCACTTGGCAATGTGCTTTGCTAATGAATATCAAATCCAATTGAGACGTTTTGATGTTTGAAACTGGCCTGATTTATCATAGGTCTTTTAAGCATAATCTCATCACAGCAATCTCTATTTGCATAACTGATCTATAGATGTACAAATATTTGTTTTCAGCGCTATATACACATATTTATCCAACAGATGGATGTAGAGATGTAAGGAACAGCCTGACTTGCCAAGTCCATTATCAGGTCACAGTGTGGATGGCTCCTCCATGGCAAATGGGTAGCCTCAGGCAGCAGAAGAACCTCACCAGCCACGGCCCATCCTGCCTCATCCACGATAAACCACAAACTGCCATACTGCTTGCTAAGATCATTTAATAAAAGATAGACAGCAGCATGATAGAAAAAATTACACCGAAAAATAGGATATGTGACAGGAAACCAGAGAGTGGAGACAAGGACATAATGCTGAAGGTCCATCTGTGCCTGGGACTGTGCATGATTGAGTATCTAGATCGTGTCAGATATGAACTCTCTTACAAGTGGCTAAAAAAAGTACATTAAATGGTCCCTCTTTTACATGTGGAAAACACACTTTTCCATGACTTCAAACCTGGTAGGAGGCTTATTCAGTGCATGTAAACACTTGGACAGATGTAGTGTTTCAAAGCTCTCCATTTATACTAGGAAGTTTTATTTTGAGAATAGGAAAATGGAATGTATTTGACTTCCTTTTGATTTTGCTTAAGATTTTCAGAAATCAGAATGTACTACAATGATTGATAGTATGAGAAAGTGAACAAGTAGACTTTTTAAGCTTACAGTAACCCAGGTGCAGACATGACCTTAGATACTAACATATGTTTAAGGAAAATAGAATTTTCCTTAAGGCATTGGTATTATTCCTGTACTTGAAGAAATGTTTTGAGAGTTCTTATTAAATTCTCAATTTCTAAACTCTTATTTATGAATTTGTGACTCTGTTGCAAATATAATAATTTAGTTTCCAAGGCAATGGTATGCTTCATCAAAATAAAATGAATTTTTTTAAAAACCATACTCTGCACAAATTTTTAATAATATCTGTATATAGTAGGATTTATATCTTGAGAGAATATTTACTTTGATCAAAAGTAATAGTTTAAACTATTTTCCTCTATCTATATAGATCTAAAGGAAATAAATATCCTAAGTTATTAGTGTAAATCAAATAAACAAAGTCCAAAACTGAAATAATTTATCCCTTAAACTATATAACCCCCCCATGATTATAACTCAGATAATTTGGAAAGGTTGAGTGGTTGGGTTGCATGGGGTTTTTGTAATTCATTTGGTTTTCATATAAGAATCAACACTGTCCACACATTGTGAATGCTCAATGAAAGTGGCTTTTTACTTTTTAAAGTGTTCCTGCTGACAAAGATTGGTGTAATTGAGATGCTATAAAAGCTTTTCAAAGTTCCTTCTTTGAATCTGCCTTTCCAGGAGAAAGCTTACTGAATCCTATTAACAATAAGTAAACATAGCATTTACTTGTAGCCCTTAGCAAATCCACAATTTTCAACAAATGATCCCAAAAATTTTTTATTGCCTGACTTTAGTATCTCACATATTAAAAAAATCCAGAGTGTTGTAAAAATATGAATTATGATATTCTATATATTTGAAACAAAAAAGTAATTTAAACTCAGAATGTGATATATAAGTATGATTCAGATTTTCATTTATAAAGCAGCACAGTCAGCAGGTCGAGGGAGGTAATTCTGCCCCTCTACTCTACCCTTGTGAGACCCCACCTGGAATGTGTGCAGTGAAAACTGCAGAGATAATTTTCCTTTCACGATCTGAGTCTGACATGTAACCAACCCTCTTTGGCACATCTCATTTGGTAACAACTGTTAGTGTCAACAGCATGATTAAATGAATCACTAGGGATCCTCCTTCTCTCATAGGCCTTTTCCTCTTAAGATTCATAATTTTTGTTTTGTTATATTAAAGACTGAGAATTCTAAGTTGCAATTCAAAGCTTTTCTTAGTCATTCAGTCACACTTCGGTCATCTCTGAAACTGGTACTTTGCATGTTTTGCCTACTGTCACACACATAGCAAAGGTATTTCTCTGGGATGTTGATCAGTTTCTTAAACCACAACTTCTTTTTGAGAAGCTTTTGCTCTGGGATGTTGATCAGTTTCTTAAACCACAACTTCTTTTTGAGAAACTTTTGCTGTCTATTATTGAGCTAGATGGATGAAGTTGATCTTTGATTTCAAGCCTCAGGTGCTCAGGGTTTCTTCAGAACTTTGCATCTTTTGATTTTTAAACAGCATTTAGGCATTTTTTAAAATAATTTTTCACTCAATCACAGTCTGTCCTGTGCATTGAATGTGGCTGAAGTTTGCTTGCAAAAAAAAAAGGGTGAATATTTATTGACTACAATAATGTGGATTATATCAGGAGAGCTTTTGGTAAATTTCTGCTTTAACTTTCAGTGAAAAAAAAGATTTCCTAAATATTTTCTCAGACTTCACTCAAGGATTTCATTTGAAAACTTCCAAGTAACTAATGTAGGGCAGACAATTAGCACAGATAATTTAATCTCCATATTTACCAGTAAATAGTAAGCATAAGTATTATGATTTATGGTATGCTCAACAATTTTCAAAATATGGTATTTATAGTGAAAATTTGATTTATTCCTTTTCTTGAATTGCTTTTTCATCCTTCTGTTGGATAATTAAATAGGACAAAATTGACACCTTTTTTTTCATAAGGCTCAATATTTTAAATAGATATATATTATTTTGGCTGAATTTTCCAGAGTTTACTTGCACTTCACAGAATGTTATTTGAAAATACCCACACATAAAGAATATGGGCCCAATGGAGTTTAGTTTGCTGAGGTACAGATTGATGAAGAAAAGACTGAATGTGAACTAGAAATCATTCTCCATTTTAGCACAACTGAAAAAAACTCCCAAACTGATTCTCACTTTGAGAAATTCAAGTAGATGTAAGCTTTTTGACAGATTGTTGAAACTTACATCTTTAGAAAATAATAAAAAATTGGATATTTACCTAAAAAGTTATTATTTAACAAAGAATTGTGTCATCTGATATTTACTGCAAAATATATGGTATTGTTTGGAAACTAATCTTGAAGCCAATGACGTCTTTTTGAAATCCTTGTAGGAAAGATGAAAATAAGCAAAGGAAGGTCTTTTTTTTGTGTCACATGCAAAGTTGTGCCTGCCCTTGCTGATAGGCATATGTCAAAAAGTAAGGTTTCATCAACTGGAAGGCTTTCCACTTTATTATAGTATTACATAAAGATAGAGTGAAAAAAAAACCCCACTTGCCTAAAGGCAACAAGACATCGGAGACTAGTAGGTACAGTGAAGATACACTAGTTGTGTGATTTGGACATTTTGCATGGACACCAGTTGGGACTCTAATTTGGAAAAATCCAGAATAACACGATATAAGTTTTAAAAGTTTTTGCACCAAAGTCAAACTCACTTTTTGCAGAGAAAACTCACAACAGTTAAGCCTAAAAGAGTACTTACAGATACCTCCATTACACTAACAGACCAATGAGGTACAGGAAATTTTTCTATTCCCATTTTGACTAACCTTTTTTTTTTAAGCTAATTTTTATTTGATGAAAAAGTAGTTACTTTTCACGTAAAGATGTATACTAATATTGAGCATGTTTAAAGTCTAAATTCGCATGCCCCCAGTACATGTGCATGTGTATTCTTCATCTGAAGAAATTGCATCCAAAGTGATAACATCTTTCCAGGCAGAATACAGCAGTGTCACTAAAGCAGCTACAATCCATTTAAGGTTAAGAACAGTGAACAGCAGAGACAGAGCAAAAACTTTGAAGGTCAGAGACATAATTTAAAGGTCTCTATAAGGCTGGGAAAAAAAAAAAAGGAAAGACAGCTTCAGCATGGGTACAAACATAGTAGGAGAAGGGTTTGAAAAATAGCAGTCATATGACTTGTCTCATTCATTTTACAGCTTACAAATTCTGACACAGACTAACTGTGACTTCTCTAAGGCAAGTTTTCTTAGTAACACTGCTTCCACAGAAGACCCATTCATTTTTGTGGACTGAAGTAGGAAACCTAGGAAACAAATTCTATGCTCATGTTCTCACAGTAAACCCGCTGCATACTGCAACAACATATCAACAGTCTACTATGTTCTGTAACTTGCTCTTCACTTGGGAGATGGGATCTGGCTAAGATAATTCATTGTGTTAGTGACAAAGGCAGAAAGCAATGTTCTTTTTCTTAATGAAAAGAGTTAACAGTGCAGGTGAGTTGTTCAGAGATGTACGGTTTATATGCAGTAGTTTCTATTTATATATGCATCTGCAGAATAATTTTATTTAATCATCTGTTTTTTGTGTTGTGCAACAGTAGTCAGAATATTTCTATGCTTGGAAAAAACTGAAAATTCTTCATTACAAACATTTAGTTAAGCTAACCTCTTGTTTTAAAATCATTCTGAATAGAGTACCACCATTATCTACCCTGCCTTGAATCTGTGATATTTCAGTCGCTCAAAGGAATGTCAAAATCACTACCAGTATGAAGGCAGAAGTTGTTCTGACAGCTGAAGCATGAACTGAATCTGTCTGGCAAAATTAGCCTAATATGGTCAAATTGCTTTTGCTTTTTAACTGTATATATTTGGGCAACAGCAGGACACTGTGTGTGTGACTTCCACATCAATTAAGAAATGTATACTGGAATTACATAACAAATTGCTATGGCCATTAATAAACAAAAGGAAGAAAAATACCTCCCAAATCACAGCTGTGTTTTATTTTTAATCAAAGCTTTTACAGAAGTCTTTCACAGTTTTCAATTTCCTCCCACCAAGAGTAATTAAACTTCTGCATGAAATTTTATTCCTCAGTGATGTATAGGTTAAAAAAACCCTATTATGCTTTGTTTTTGTTTATTGCACTATGGTATTTTCAAGATTTAGCTTCATTAGAAACCCCTGCAGTTAAGGAAATGAGTCATTTTTCTTTATTTAGCAAGTAACATGACATGGAACCATCCTGAATATGAATGAAACAAGTAAATAACCAAAATGTTTAGAAACTTGAACTAAATTCTTTCATCTAGATTCAGACTCTTTTTTAAAAAGAATGGAACTGTAAGAATTGGTTTACTTTTAATGTATATGTTGCTTTCACTATCATCAAATGCATTTTACACAACAGAATTCTCTCAGTAATTTCCTATGTTTTTTTCTGCTCTGCGTGTTCTTCAGGATTGCTTTTTTTTTTTGCTATTTTTTCTGAGGAAAACTAGATCTACAGAGATAACTTTCAAGATAAGAGGGAAAGAACAATAACTTGACAGCACATCTAAATTCATAGTTTTCCAGTGAGGCATAGTTGCTTTGTGAATTGTAAACCTCTCCTTTTCCATCATCTCAGCTTCCACAGTCCACAAACTTCTCAACATCCATGGCAGGATTTCCGGTTACATTTCTGATTACAGAATCATCAAAAAGAATCATATAATGGCTTGGGTTGGAAGTAACCTTAAAGATCATGTAGTTCCAGCCTCCCTGCTGTGGGCAGGAGCACCTTCTGCTAGACCAGGTTTCTCAGAGCCCCATCCAGTCTGGTCTTGAACACTTGCAGGACAGGGTATCCACAACCTCTCTGGGTAACCTGTTACAGTGTTTCACCACCCCTGCAGTAAAGAATTTTTTCCTAATATCTTGTCTAAACCCACCCTCCTTCAGCTTAAGGCTAACTTGATTGTCTAAGTTGATTATTCATCAAATCTTATAACAGCTTCTTTTAGAAGGGACCTTTAAAGGTCCTCTAGTCCAAGGTGCCTGTAATGAGCACAGACATCTTCAACAAGACCAGGTTGCTCAGAGATCAGTCCAACTGGACCCTGAATATTTACAGGGATTGAGCATCTCCCACCTCTCTGGGCAACCTGTTTCAGTAGTTTACAACCAACATTGTAAAAGTTTCTTCCTTCTATTTAGTCTGAATCTACCCTCTTTTAGCTTAAAAATACTATCCCTTTTTCTTATCACAACATTAAAAGTCTGTCTTCATCTTTTTTATAACACCACTTTGAGTACTGAATGACCACAATAAGGTCCCCCCTAAGCCTTCTCTTCTCCAGGCTGAACAAACCCAACTCTCTCAGCCTGTCTTCATAGGAGAGGTGTCCAGGGTTCTTAGCACTTTTGTGTCTCTCTGCTGGATTCAATCCATCAGATCCAAGTCCTTCCTGTGTTCGTGGCCCCAGAACTGGACTCAGGAAACCAGGTGGGGTCTCATGAAAGCAGATTAGAAGGAGAGAAACACTTTCCTTGACGCAGTGCTTACACTTCTGTCAATGCAACGCAGGATACAGTTGGCCTCTTGGGCTGTGAGCACACGTTGGCTGATATCCAGCTTCTTATCCATTGGCACCCCCTGCTTCTTCTTGATGGTGCTGCTCTCAATCTGTTCATTTCCCAACCTGTTCTGATAACAGGGGCTGCTCTGCCCCTGGTGCAGGACCTTGTACTTGGCCTTGTTAAGTTTCCTGAGCTTCACATGGATCCACTTCTTCATCTTGTCCAAGTGCCTTTGGATGACACCCCCTTTCCTCAGGGGTGTCAACTACACCAGTCAACTTGGTGTCATCTGCAAATTTGCTGAAGGTGCACTGAATCGTGCTGTCAATGTCATTGACGAAGATATTAAACAATACTTGTCCCCCCAAGGTACACCACTTGTCACTTGACCACTACCCCTCAGATGTGACTATCCAGCCGGTTCCTTATCCACCAAATATCATCCATCAAATCCATATCCCTCCAATTTAGATAGAAAGATGTTGTGACAAACCGTGTCAAAGGCCTTACAGAAGTAAAAGCAGCTATGTAACTCTTTCCTGGTCCACTGATGTAGTGACTCCATCATAGAAGACTACTAAGCTGGTCAGACAGGACCCTGGTGAAGCCAGTATTAGATATATTTATTTCCAATTAGTCTAAAGAGGGACAAGTACTGAGTGTTTTAACCCACAAAATTGATTTTGCATAGCATGTTCCCTGCAAATCAGAAATCTGTATCTTCTTGGTTCTATTTTGACTAAACTGTTACCAAAGATGAAATAGAGTAAAGGGGAAAGCATTTAAAATCAAGTGACACTGTATATGAGATGTGAACTGTTTGTGTCTCTCAAGAGCTTCATGCAAATACCCTCATTAAATTATCTAAAAGTTGCCTGATCTTGATTCTGAAGAGCTCAACAGTCTTAAAGGTGATAATTTGGAGCTACACAGGTATTCTGTGTTGAAAAATGACATAGAAATTTCAATTTAGCATTTGGTGTGTATCAATGATGGACCTGGATTCCAAAAGAAGTGACAAAATACAGTAGCCAGACCATATGGTCATAGTGAAGTTATATTCATTCTAGATCTATTGGATTCTGTGAGATTTTATAAGCAGGTGCCGTTACCTCCTGAGAAGCTGTGTAAATACTCAGACTGTTAGGTTTTATTAATATTCATGATACCACAATTACAGTGATGTCAACATATAAGCTAACTCATTTAGTGCTAGTATATCTATTTACACAGTATTCACTATGATGTAGACTCACTCAAAGAACAGACAAACACCAGTTTGTCTACATGACACTATCTACAATAAACTTCATCAAGTCTCCAAGTATATTTTCTGGTCATAATGTTCAATCAGAGACCAAAAGACTCTGTCTTCCTGTCAACATTAACTTATGTGAACTAAGCAATGCAATATGATAATGGATTACAATTCATTATGCCAGGCCCGAAAGTTCAGTATTTTTAGTCCTTATTTCTCTTTGAGCATTATTTCCCACTTTATTACGCATCAGGAGCACAGCAGATATATTGTACTTTTCCCAGATTTGATTATGCTTCACATAGACCAATAGGTAATTAATTTTCCATCCAAAAGTGAAGAGCTATCAGAGCAAAGAAGAATATTGAATGGAGGAATACCATGACACTGCTGTTGACACCCTAAACTTTCTCTTGCAGTTTGCAAGGGAGTGAGTATTCTTTTTAGCTGCTCTGAATAAAAAACATCTTGTGTCTGAGAGCAATGATAGCATGAAAATATGTTTTTTCAGAAGCATACTACTTCAGAAAGAAAACTCAGATGGGAAAAAAGTAAAGTCATGAACGTTACAGAGAGGAAACAAAGCTGCAGGGAAAGTGCCTGTGGGCTGTAATCTCAGCAACCTTAGAATAGAAAACTGTCACTGTTTCCTTCAATTTCCAATGCTTATTATCCTCAAATTGTACTTTTCCATAGCAGGGAAATATAATGAATCTTGCTGTTGATGAAGATGACACTGTAATTGATAATGTCATTTAAACTGTGTTTATTAGACATCAAGAACTGTCAGCAGCAAATGCAAATGTTGGATGTGCGTTACTGTAAACTGCTAAGATGCTATGAAAATTGACAGATCAGTTGTTAAAATCTGCATCTTTGGAGATTTGCTGAATTAGAAATACTTTACTACATAACCAGCCTTCTCTTTGCTACTCTTGATGGGAGTTAAAGATGTGTATAATAGAACATGAGATCAATATTGAGGAAACTAACATAATCTGTCTACATCCTTGTAGTTTTGTAGCTTTCCAGAGAAATTAGGCCACATTTTCTACCTCTTTCCTTCTTGCCCAAAGAAAGCAAAAATCTTGTCCACGTAAAACATATATATGTGCCTGAGGAAGAAATATTTATTATAGTTGAGACACATCTTTATACTATAGTCTTTTGTGCAACTATTGAATGAAAATGAAGTTTGTGTCTTTTCCTGTGCTCCTTATCAAGATGAAAATATCACATACTGGACAAAACTCATTGTTCTATAGAGTTTATTTTGGAATTTTTCATATGAGAATAGATATTGAGGGGGCAAAATTTAACTGCAGAAAGTACTGAAAAAAGTAGAAACACAATATCATGTCATCTTTACTCACTTGACTTAATAATTTCGTAATTGGTGCTAAAAAATAAGAAGTTATAAGGCTATGTGTGTGGGGAGGGGGGAAGTTTTTCACTCTGTAGCAATAACTACATTTTTCCCATTTTCCTTAAGCTACACTTTCACTTCTTAATATTATTTCAACTATTACATAGTGAAAGGCAAAACCATAGTCTGTGGATGAGATCAGAATGCATAAAAGTCTTTGTTGAAGCAACTCTATTTGTATGCTTCACATAAATCTTAGTAGTTTTAGATATAGTAACAATATGCCTCATTTTACATAATTTCCTTGTCTTGCTAATTTTGTACCTGTATTTCTAAATAAAGTTGATTACAACATCAGTAGCATCAGTATCTCCTGCAAGTCAAACTGCTTATATAGGTTAGGTGCCATTTAAAGATTAAGAAGACCTTCATTGTGTTTCCCTCCCTTATTTCTTTCCTTTCTTCAAACTGACACAAATAATGGCTTTTGAAAGGATCAGGAAAATAGGTTAACAATAACCTCCCAGGCAGGAATTATAATGAGATTCAAACTTGTCCCTGCCTCATCTGCATTTCCTTTCCTGGCAGGTCTGATTGCTTATATGTTTGATGTCTTTCATTAAATGTTTCTTCAGAAATTATTTTTTAAAGGGCATGGCACACACAAAAGAGAAGAGTGAGGGAAAGCTTAATTAAGAAATCTGGAGTTGTGTTCATTTGCTTTTTATAAATCTCAAGACTGATTTCTTCATGTGAATATCCTGAAAAATTTCATATTTGTCTCAAGGTTACTTGCTTTTAAAGCAAAAAACACAGCTGTTTTTCCCCCCTTTTCAGATAATTTAATTCCTTTCTTATTGTATCAATGTCCTGTTATACATTTGTTACTGATCGAGTGTTCTGCATTACATCAATTACCTTGAATGGATTTTTTTCCTTCCTAGTTTCATCACATTGAGTATACAACAATCTGTTACTTATTCAGGCTGCACAGAAGGAACTCTGACAACCAACTTCACTTTAGTAATCAGCTCTTGTAACTGAAGAATCTAAAGTAAATGATACTAAGAAAAAAAGTATTTCTATTTCTAGAGCAGTTTTTAATTTATTGCTGTCACTTTTTTTTTAGTGAAGATATTCTCACCAGTCATTTTAATGGTTATTGGTAATCTTTGCATATTTGCTGGTTCTGACTAGCATAGGCAAGGTTAGTAATAGTATTATGCCTCAGTCACATGTAAGTCAGATGATATGACAGGTTGTCTTTAAAAAAGTGACTGTTAATTAATCCAAAATATGCACTCACTAATTTTTTCCTGCCATTATTCCATGCTTGTGCTCCACATTGTAACAGGAGACTTAAATTAGGTATTATCTCTTTCAAATACTTGTACCTTACAATAAAGCATGATTGAATCGAATTAATAGTTCTGAAGTGTGCCACACGTGTGTCATACAGACTGTTTAGCTCAAGAAGAGAGGGACACCCTTATGATATAAGACTACTTGTGTGTCCTGATGTAGAATTTTGTGCGATAGGGTCAGATCCCTGGCTCGTAGCCTATGACAAGAGCAGGTCCCTGTTGTGGAGTTCTGTGGCTGAGAAGTCCCCATCCCCTTCAATCATCCCTGGCAGTGATACCCCCACACTGTAAATTTCTCAAATAGCCTAAATGCTTTTGGAGAAAGTACAGCTTTCTAGTATTTTGTCTTATACATCTTTTGATTTTGGAAAGATTCTATCCATGGTTTTGCTAACTTCTATATGAGTCAACTAAGAGATCTGATAGAAACACAGACTTTTTTGTCCCTTATTCCTTGAAAGCTACTTGCACAGATGAGTACAGATCTATCATATAAATATGGGCATTGTAGTTCTATCTAACATCATTATAGTCATGCCAAGGAATGGAGAATTTCCTTAGCTTCTTGGAAGAAGGCACTGATTATTAGTTCTATTCATAGCTCTTGTCTCCATGCCTCTTCTCCATCTGAACTTTACTGACTTGAATTTTTAGCTTTTCCTATGCAAAAGCACCTAAAATCTTCCAAGATGAGTTCATTCTAGTAAAAAATATTTTTACTGAACTACTGTCACTTCTGCATTTTGGGGATATAATACTGCTCTTCTATCAACTGTGACAGGACAACTAATGACTCACTCAGAAATTGACTGTTTCTTGAATCAAAAAGATTCTCCCTCACAAATACTCCTGACTATATATTCTGGATATTTTGAAAAGAACTTTCCTAGAAAACAACCTTGGAGTGCTAGATGTTAGCAAATGGAATATTTTCAGAAATATTTTATGCTAACTCATGAAGCTGTTTGCTTAAAAATCTTCCTCATTTACAGCAAATTGAATGAGGAAAGTGACAGTGATCCGACTATTAGAATATCTTTCTCTTTGGGAGACATCCACAGAATACTGGGAGAAAGAATTCTTTCAAATGAATCTTGAAATAATTTTTTTCTTCATCATTACTTGTTAAAAACTACTAGTTATATTAACACAGAAGAGTAGGTCTAACCTATGTTGCAGCTGGTAGCTGGGTCTTGTCCTTTTATGAGTCAGGATATATCCTAACTGCATCAGAATAGGAACTTGTGGCTTGTCATCTTCTCATGTTCTTGGCTTTTCTTTGAAAGTATCTCTGAGCACACAGGAGGAACCAAAGCCCTAGCACACTTCAATAGACTGGTCAAGGAATTAGGACTGTAGGTTGCAACACGAAGAATTGGCTACTCTGTAAGTAGACACATCTGTATCATCCAGATTAGCAGATCATCAGCTAGACGGCTGAACAGTGCTGCATTTATGTTTGAGTTTTTCTGTTGCTTTTTAATTTTTTTTAGTATATGTTATTTATGCCTTTGTATTGTGAATCCTGGATTAGAAATACTGCCAGGCTTTTACCCTGATAAACTCACAGATATTTTGTGAAGTTTCCAGAATCTGATGTAGCCTTAGTGTATAGTTTTTATGGGACATTTTGACTTTCAGTAATCAAAAGACACTCAGATGTATCTTTCTTGATTGCTGTTAATTGGTCATAATTGGCTTTAAATGATAATATTTTTGGGTAAGTTTCTTGAATTGGCTTGCTCATGGTAATTCTGAAGATTGTGTTTGAGGAAGTTTATGGCAGCTTCAAATGCACTTGATATTTTATTGGATTTTCAATTCCAGGAGAAAATTTTATCTGACAATTAGTGTTACCCTTATCTTTTGACATAGTTTATACTCAGATTGCACTACTTCCCTTGAGTTAGAAACAATATATTGAAAAATTACTGTTTTTTTCTCTTACTCTTGTCAATGGTGAGAAAGCTTGAACACATGCTCCACTCCAGTCTCCCCCCACCCTCTTTAGATTTAGAAGTGGTAGAATTTCAGATCTGTAAAGCACTGAAAAACTGGTTTTGGAGTTGAGGCCAAGCATAACCCAAGGGAGAGTATTATGTCTCACAGAGATCAGTGTTGGGTCCAGTTCTATTTAATATCTTTATTGATGATTTGGATGAAGGGATTGAGTGCACCATTAGCAAATTTACAGATGACACCTGCTGGAAGGCAGGAGAGCTCTTCAGAGGGACCTGGACAAGCTGGAGAGATGGTTCCAACGAGATGAGGTTCAACAAGGCCAAGTGCCAGGTTCTCCACTTTGGTCACAACAACCCCCTGCAGTGCTACAGGCTGGGGACAGAGTGGTTGGAGAGCAGTCAGGCAGAAAGGGACCTGGGAATTTGGATTGACAGGAAGCTGAACATGAGCCAGCAGTGTGCCCAGCTGGCCAAGAAGGCCAATGGCATCCTGGCCTGGATCAGGAATAGTGTGGCTAACAGGTCCAAGGAAGTGATTCTTCCCCTGTACTCAGCACTGGTGAGGCCACACCTGGAGTACTGTGTCCAGCTCTGGGCCCCTCACTTCAGGAAGGATATTGAGGTGCTGGAGCAGGTCCAGAGAAGAGCAATGAGTCTGGTGAAGGGACTTGAGCACAAGTCCTATGAGGAGCAGCTGAGGGAGCTGGGGCTGTTCAGCCTGGAGAAGAGGAGGCTGAGGGGAGACCTCATCACTCTCTACAACTCCCTGAAAGGAGGTTGTAGCCAGGTGGGCGTCAGTCTCTTCTCCCAGGCAACCAGCAGTAGGATAAGAGGGTATGATCTCAGGCTGTGTCATGGGAGGTTTAGGTTGGATATTAGGAAGAAATTTTTTACAGAGAGAATAATCAGACATTGGAATGGGCTGCCTGGGGAGGTGGTGGATTCACCATCCCTGGAGGTTTTTAAGATGAGACTGGATGTGGCACTCAGTGCCATGGCCTAGTAACTATGGCGGAATTGAATCAAAGGTTGGACTTGATGATCTCGGAGGTCTTTTCCAACCCAGTTGATTCCATGATTCTACATGGAAAGCCCGTGTCAGAGTCCAGAGATTACACAAAATATGGAACAAGTCTTAGGCAAACAGCTTCTGGATAAGTCTGAGATTTTTTTTTAAATAGAGGCAGAAATTCACAAATGCAGCAAAAAATACTATGCTGCTTACACTGCTAGATTTTCAAGGGACTGTTCTCAAGCTAAAAAAAATTAAATACATAATATGAAAAGCTCTGATCCCAGGTACATGGGTTTTGGTTTCACACAGCAATGAAATATTTAAAGGAAGCTCTTAGCTCTGCTTTGTAAGAGATAACACAAGAAATCATACTGATGATGAAAAGCAGATGACACAGTGATCTCAACGTGAAAATTAAATGTTACACATTTAGCATGCAGTAAGCAATTATATCTTATCTAACTTTCTTGTAATTGCTGTGAACTTTTTCTCCAGTTTTTAATTTCACTGTCCTGGTGTGACAAACCAACCTGTGAAGAACAGCTATGGCTGCAAACTGATCACATGAGCTTTTGATAACCAGAAAAATGTTATTAATCCTCTTTCCATTTTATATTCTTTCCTGTCCTCAAGTCTGACTGTACAGGTCTCCTCAAGGGCAGCAGAAATAGCAGACTTATAAGAGTTTTTTGTTTGTTTGTTTGTTTGTTTGTTTTGTTTTGTTTTCTGGGGTTTTTTTTCTTTTTTTGATGTAAGGCTTTTCCCAATAATATCAATATCAATGCATCAGCTTTTAGGTTTAATGTTCTCATATAATTTACAAATGCTTTTGCTAAAAGTGGGCTAATTGTAAGACTTGAATAGGCATCCTGAAGTCTTCTGAATACATACCAACCCCAGCACTAAGATGACCATACAAAGCCTTGTTGAAAGTTCTGGTCTTGAGTATGGGTCAATCTTTGCTCTCCCTTCAGTCATAGCTCTTAGGAAGGTTTCAAATAAAGGTATGTTGGAAGTTTGGAATGAGGCAGATCTGAAGAAAGCTAAGTCCTTCTGTCCTCCAAAGTAGGAATCACAGGTGTCTTTCTTGTTTCCAGTTTTGCAACCACCTTCTTAGTATGTTCAGAAATATAGCTGTTATATACAAATGTTAGTTATTATTTTCTTCTTAATGGAATTATTTATTGTTATATTTATCAGACCGATGTATTTATATGATCTAGAATGTGTCACTGAGACATTGCTCACTACTTAACAAAATGTCAAATACTCTTGAGAAATCATCACATTATTTTCCCTTTCCCGTTCTCTTTATTTTAGTGGATTTGCATATCTTTATTTGTAGTTGCATGCACTTTTCCCAATTATATAATTTTGCTTCTTGCCATTTCTGTTCTGTGAATTTATTTTTGTTCTCCTACTCATCCATTGATAATAAAAATTCTTAGCAAACATCCCTTGTTCTTTTGCTTACAAAAAAAAAAAAAAAAGAAGATGAAATTGTCAAAGGAAGTAATCTGTTGTCATACACCAGAATAAGAGCTGAATATGTGATCATACCATAGAATCATAGAATCATAGAATAGATTGGGTTGGAAAAGACCTCCAAGATCATCAAGTCCAACCCCTGATCCAACTCCAATTACTATATCACGGCACTAAGGGCCATGTCCAATCTCTTTTTAAAAACCTCCAGGGATGGTGAATTCACCACCTCTCTGGGTAGGCCGTTCCAATGCCTGATAACCCTCTCTGTAAATAATTTCTTCCTAACATCTAACCTAAACCTCCCCTGGCAGAGCTTGAGCCCATGTCCCCTTGTCCTATTGTTGGTTGCCATTTACTTGTGACTGAAAAACAAAAAGGTAAAAAAAAACAACCATGCATACATTTAAAAAAAAAAAAAGAGACAGAGAGAGAAGAAAATCCACTCAAATTGATCTTTTCAATTTCGTTTTACTGAGGCACAAGAGGGCAGTATTTCATAAACTCTAACCTGTCTTCTGCTCACCATTGCAACAAAGCTGGGACTGGCATTCCTCTAGCATTAGACTAACACTAAAAAGGTCGGTGTTGGGCGAAAATAGCTCACTGACAGAGAATAATAGTTACAAGGAAGGCTTCAAGACAGTAAATTAATCCTGCAGAAATTTTTTAAAGACTGGTGATGCTACAAAGAAATAGAAACAATTAAAAATTCAATGGAAAATTAGCTTCACACACAAAAATCAGTATTCTTAATTTTCTGTTGATTAGAGAGTATGGAAGGCTATGCTAGGAAAGACAAAAAAGACAGCCAAAGAAAAGGATATCAATATAAACCTTATAAAAGAGAGCTTTTTTAAAGGCTGTGTGTGTCCATACGTGTGTGTGCTCATATACATGTCTGCTTGTGTGTGTACATATACACAGGAAGAAACAGAGAGAGTGATATACATTTACAAACTGTAGAACACAAAAGTTAATAGCAGAAGAAAATTAGGTGTTATTTGTGCTGTCTTACTTAGGAACTTAATCTAAATTTTTCCTTTTTTTTGTCACTCACCTGATTTATAGGGGTTTTGAAGATTTCTGTCATGTGTGAGTTGCTCACTCTGCATCTTACTGAAGTTTCAGATGTGTTCTTGAGATCTTGATAGGTTCATACCACCTATCAGGCAAACATCCAGCTCCTGCTTAGAGAACTAAGGCCACTGCTCAACACTCATTCTGACAAATGGTTTACTGCGTCATATCTTGACCTTGGAATAAGCAGTAAATGTCTCAATTTGTCCTAAAGACACCTGCTTGGCTTGAAACCATGCATTTGTTCTACACAAAAATAGATATTGGTAAACCTGTTTCACTAGTCCATTTAACTCCCGGAAAGCAGCCTAGGTACTGCCTTTGAAGTATTAATTTTTTTAAATAGATGTGTACATGTCTTTTTTGTTAATCCATTAGCCTCTTTGTTTTGGTACAGATGGATTCATGAGTTAGGATGCAATATATTTCCTAGATCAAGAATCAGTATCTTCAGCTGTGTCTTAATAATCAACTATCTGGTAGTAAAATCAGTTCATTATTATTAATTATAGCTGAAAAAAAGTAGTTTTTATGGTTCAATGGATTCTTCTGGTGTGGGCCAGTTGTCTTTGCTCTAGCATAACTAAAGTAATATTTATGTGTAGGTGACATGAATTGTTCCCCAGCAAACCATAGACTATTTTATGTGACAAGTTCCTAGACTTTCTCACCATGCAAAAACATATTTTTGAGGCTATTTATGACACTTGAGACAGAAAGGTTAGATAGGTGTTCAATTTATAAGTGTCTATAAAAGCTGCAAAGTGCTCCTATCCAAGTGCTCCTATCTTTTCAACTCACAGCTGTCAGTCTCTAGTTCTTTCCAACGTCTACCTGCAAATTAAGAATGCAATTCCTCTGGACAAGCAAGCAAAACTTCTTGGCTAACCTCTCATTTTGTTTTAAACACTTTGATATCTTTCATTCTCCCATACTATGAGGGAGGTATTCTTTTCTATTCTGACTTACTGACATTGTACAAGTCTTGTGAGTGTTTGCTCTCTGTATACAGACTGCCTCTGCAAAATAGTGAACTTCTGGACTGGACGAAACTACTTCCAGGGAGAGAAGAAAAGTACACATTCCTAAGTAAGCTGAGTAATTTCCCTCTAAGGGTGTAGCCTAAGCCAGGGAAGCATTCATGTTTCCATATATGCTAGCAATTCCACATCTAATTTTTATCCAAATAGAAACATGGATGATTGAAAAAAGCCATCCACACATGGCATTATGTATCCTCAGTTTCAAAGCCTTGAGTTATAATGGTAACTCCTGTAACCACTGTATATTTTGTGGATAGGCTGGAGAGGATCCAGAGAAGGGCCACAAAGATGATCAAAGGATTGTGAAGCCTGCCATAGGAGCTTCAGCCTGACAGCTGGGCTTGTTTGCCCTGGAGAAGAGAAGGTTTCGGGGACACCTTATTACTGTGTTCCTATAGGTAAAGGGTGGCTACAGAGAAGATGAAGACTTCCCTTTTGCAGGGAGTCACATGGGCAAAACAAGGGGTAATGAATACAAGTTCCTCCTGGGGAAATTCTAATTGGATACAAGAGGAAAACTTTCACAAATAGTCATTGAAATAATTTTCCCAGGGAAGTGGTGGGTTCCCCAGTGTTGGACAATTTTAAGATTCAGCTAGGCAGGATGCTGGACCACCTTGTCTAGACCATGATTTTACCAAGAAACATTGGACCAGATGATCTTTGAGGTCCCTTCCAGCCTGGTATGCTGTGATAATTTATATGCTTTTATAGTGCTCATATCTCAGGGATAATTTTAGTAAATAGTTCTACTAATTCACTACATGTAGCGAAACTTTTATTTTTCCTTTTCTTAGAACAAAAATCTCCCCAGGCAACCAAAATATTGCAACAGATGCAGTAATAATATTGCCTTTCATGTACTTGAGTATTTCTTATTTCCTGTTTTCATACCTCTGCCTGAGAAAAGAATGATCTAGATTAGCTTTGTTTCTACCTAGTTTAACATTTGGTGTTATGAATTAATGAATGTCAAAGATGTATAATATCAATGGATGAACCTCTGAAGTGGAAAGCTAACAAAACTTTGTTTTCAAGATGTTTCAGAGTTACCCTCTTGATCCATAGAACCTTTTGTGTCAACTAATTTTTTTAGCACTGAACACTATACAATTTACCAAAATTTTTAACCAAATTAAATACATCCAACCTTTCAGACTGCTCTTGTATCACATATTTTTAAGATGTGTCTAGACAGGTAATTGTCAACTCCTAACATATTGTCAACTCCTACCATATTGCCAAGCACCTGATCTGCCTGTAAACTATACCTTATCATGTACAGAAACACAATCCTCTTTGGTGGAGGAGAATCAGGTCAGAAAATACTCAAACAAACTGGGCATATAAAGTCCATGGGGCAGATGGGATGCACCCATAAGTGCTGAGAGGACTGGCAGACATAGGTGATTATCTTTAAACAATCATGTCAATTGGAGGGAATGACTGAGGACTAGAGGAAAGAAAATGTCACTTCTATCATCAAAAATGTCAAGAAGGGGCATCCAGAAAACTGCAGACTGGTCAGCAGTTTGATTCCTGGAAGGTGAGGGAGCAACTAATCCTGGAAACCATTTCCAAGCACAGGAAAGACAGAAAAGTCATTGCAATAAGTCAGCGTGGAGTCATCAAGGGGCATGACTAAGATAACTGGGACTGTTTGACCAGAGAAGAGAATGCTCAGGGAAGAACTTTATAGTGTATATAAATAGCTGCAGAAAGGGTGTAAAGAATTTGGAGCTAGGCCCTTTTCAAAGGTGCTCAATGACAGTACCAGCGGCAATGGACACAAACTGAAACACAGGAGTTTCTGTCTAAACATGGAAAAAATCCTTCTGATGTGAGGGTGGCCAGTCATTGTGCTCAGAATGTATGGATTTTTCATCCTTGGAGGTATTCAAAAACCACATGGACATGGACAACTGGCTCTAGGTGACCATGCTTGGGCAGGAGAGCTGGCCCAGATGACCTCCAGAGGTGCCTGACAACCTCAACCATTCTGCGATTCTGTGATTTTGTGTCTGTTTCTGAATTTTATAAACCACAAATTTAAAACAGATGAATATTTAATCATCTTTTTTGCATACCATCATACAACTTTCCATGACACTAAGAATAATGAAAGACTACAATTATTTGTTTATGAACTGAAGCACTAGGCTACTATTTTCTGGTATTCATTTTTCCTCTCAATTATAATGGTTGATGCCACAGAGAATGACTGGCAGAGTAGCACCACAATTCGTAAAAGTAGTTGAATTCTTGTCTCATGCTGTACTATTCTTTTGCAGAAGTTTACTTACTGGCTACAACATTAGGGTGATAGAATTAATTTCAAATACCAGTATCTAAATGTTGTCTCAAAGAACTAATGGTTCTCAGTAATTTAATCCCCTAAGAACATATGAAGGTGTATCACATTTCTCTTCCTTTGATGACAGAAGAAACCTAAGAGTCCAGTTACTTCCCTATACCTAAATTTCAGACAGCTTATAGGTAGAAATTAATCCATTTCAAAATTTATTGCAATATGTCTGAACTAATCAGCTACAGGTTTGATTCAATAAGTTTGTATGATGTATAATCTCATGAACTGCACTAATTTCTGAAATATAAAATAAGATAAATCTCAGTAAAAACTAATTATCAGCTCAATAATTTAGTAGTAATTTTTTGAAACCTGCTCCAGGCTCTCTGGTTAACGTGGCTAAAAAGTAAGATGTGGCTGTAAAAGTAAGAGCAATTCTTCCAGTGCTCTGGGTCTAGCAGAAGGGCTGTTTATCACATTTAGCATATATCCCAAAGCTCTTCTACTTGCCTGTTCTGAAATACTTTATTTTTCCATTTTATCTGTATCGTTCACTTTATTTGACATATTTGTCAAAAATGCACAATAAAACCTTTCTTATCACTAGTTACTTTGTTGTTGTTGTTGTAAAAAGAGATAAATTAGTGTTCCATATATGTTTGTGTGGGAAGGGATGTTTCTTAGAGATGAGAAGGCTGAAGACACACAGTGGCTCAACTAAAACCTCAGCACTTATTGGCACACACTCAAGTGCAAGTTTTTCATATATAGAGATGGTTAGTATGAACGGTGCACATTTCACAAGTACGTGCTGTCCTACAAGGTAAGGTGACTCCCTTGCATTAACAGTCTCTTACCTACAGAAAGGTGAATCACTTCTTCAGATGTGCATTCTCATTAGGCTACTCATTTTGGAGAGCACCATATGTCTTGATGTAAGCTATGCTTGCTTTTTCTGTATGTAACAATTTTCACAAGACTTAAGAAACAGAAGTGACCACATAGAGCAATGTTATGCTCAGGATAGAAATATCTTAAACATTCTTTTAATTTACATTTACATTTACATTGCTTTCTGATATGTGAAGGTATAGAATCATAGAGTCATGGAATAAGCTGAAGGGGCCTATCAGGATCATCAAGTCCAACTCCTGGCACTGTGCCAGAATCACACCGTATGCCTGAGAGCATTGTCCAAATGATTCTTGAACTCAGATAAGCTTGGGGCTGTGATCACTTCTCTGGGGAGCCTGTTCCAGTGCTCAGCCTCCCTATGGGTGAGAAACTTTTTCCTGATATCTAACCTAAACCTTTCCTCAAGTCCTGTCCCTGGTCATAAGAGTGAACAGATTGGTATTTGCCCCTCTGCTTCCCCTCATGAGGATGTTGAAGACTGCAATGAGTTCTCCCCTCAATCTCCTCCAGGCTGAACAGATCCAGTGACCTCAGTCGCTCCTCATACAGCTACCCCTCCAGACCATTCACCATCATCCATCTCCTTTGGATGCTCTCCAATAGCTTAACATCTTTTTGTATTGCGGTGTCCAAAATTGCACATAGCACTCAAGGTAAGGCCACAGCAGTGCAGAGCAGAGCAGGATAATCACCTATTTTGACCAGCTGGTGATGCTTTGCCTGATGCCCCCCATGACACGGTTGGCCCTCCTGGCTGCCAGTGCACTGCTGACTCTATTCAACTTGCCATCTGCCAGGACCCCCACTTGCCTTTCCACGGTGCTGCTCTCCAGCCTTTCATTCCCCAGTCTATGCACACAACCAGGGTTGTCCACATCTGGCACTTACCCTTGTTAAACCTTATATGGTTGGTGATTGACCAGCTCTCTAATTTGTCAAGGTCTCTCTGCAGGGTCTCTCTCCTCCTGAGGGAATCAACAACTCTTCCCGATTTAGTGCTGTCAGCAAACTTAGTGTCTCTTTGAGTCCTGCCTCCAAGTCATCTATGAAGATGTTGAAGAGGACTGGGCTGAGGATGGAGCCCTGAGGAACCACACTAGTGACTGTAGGCGAGCTTGACATTACCCCATTCACTACAACTCTTCATATCCAACCCATGAGCCAATTCCTCACCCATCCTGTAACACCGTTATCTGGCTATATGCTGGACATTTTGTCCAGAAGGATACTGTGAAAGACGGCATCAAAAGCTTTGCTGAAGTACAAAAAGATTATGTCAACTGGCTTCCTTTGATTAACTGTTATCCTGCCCTAGAAGAAAATCAAGTTCGACAAGCAGGACTTTCCCCTCCGGAAGCTGTGCTGGTTGTGACCAAAAACTGCATTGTCCTCCAGGTGTTTTTCAATACGTCCCAGAATAATATTTTCCATGATTTTACCGGGCACTGAAGTGAGACTGACAGGTCTGTAGTTTCCAACATCCTTCTTCTTGCCCTTCTTGAAAATTGGGACAAAGTTAGCTAAATCTGGGCTGTTGTATCCAGGTAGTTAACTGAACAGTGGATGGGTTTCTAATGCATACAAAGAGGAAGGAGAGAGGGAATGATGGAAAGAAAGAAAAAAAAAAAAGAGAATAAAAAACAAGAGAAGGAAAGGGAAGAATAGGGGACAGGACTGTAGGGACAGAAGGAGTGCTAAACTGATGAGGGTCCAATGATTTCCAGAGCGTTCCTGGCTAAGGCACTATCCATGGAAATATCAAGATTTCAGTATAAACTTTATACTGGCCTTAACTTGATAAGTGCAACTCATTCTAAAAGTGATAAAAAATAACTGAACAGTATGTGAGAGGTATATTGATGGTGGTTGAGAGCAGAATACCTTTTGGTCATACTGCCTTTCAGTAATCCTGTGGTGAACTAGGAAGGCAGTGCTAAATACCAAATTACAATCCAAAAGTTCTGAAATTACAATGAAGTGGTAGCAAATGGGTATGCTACATGCTGCTGGCAGACATGACCAAGGGCTTGTGAGATAATCATGCCCTTCTGAAGGCCAACTGTAGACTGTGATATCCCAAATGCCATTACATACCACATGTGTTTTGGCAAGGAACTAAGCACTTAATGCCACTGTTAAACAATAAGCAAATATAAAATCTTTAACAGTTATAGCTATAAAAGTGGAAATGGAGCTACAGTTTGTCTCTTTGAATTTAAGCACCTTAGGAACAAAGTATTAATTTTCATTGCGTATAACAATAAATCTCATTTGGCACTTTTTTTGCAGTGTGTCAATGAAACTGTTTTCCAGCTGGTCTGCCACATAATATTACATCCCAGATAATTTTGCACAGTAATTTATGCTGATTTTGTGTCTCCTTTTAATCTGTCTACTGGGAATTAGACGCATCATATACCCAGCTGAAGCTTCTTTACTGTTTGTGTTTCTCTTCAAGTGCAGAACAAAATTTTAAAACTAGACAATGAGTAATACTAGGAAAAAAAGTAAGTTGTTTATTTGGTTTTTCTTTTTTTTTTATAACCTACAGCCTAAAAGAAATGAGATAAGCCCCTCTGAAAAACTGACAACAATATTGAACAACAGCAGAAGATTGGGAAGTTATGAATCATTTAGTATGACCTCAAAGCCGAATATTTAATAGAGCATTTACTTTACGATTCAAAATGTGAGAGTAATTTACACTGGTCATTAGAGTTTCTTGGGAAGTTCATCTCCTTCTGCAGACTTAATGGTGTTTTTAGAAACTAGCTGAAAGTGATGATAGGTATGATTAAAGACACAGGGATTTCTTCAGAAGTCTTCACATGCATTTTGATTAAACAACATACGTAGGTGGAACTCACAAGCTGACCGGACTAGGAACAGGATCATTGATAAATTTTGAATGTGGCATATACAAATGAAAAAAATTATTAAAGTAGGACCTTTTAGAGACCAAATCTTTATTTGTCCCTACTTAATTTCTTCATCAGCTATTGGGATAGGGATTTCAAATAAATCCTGGAGAAGTTTGCAGATGGCATACAGACTAGGAATTATGGTACATATTTATATTATAGAGTCATGGAATTATTCAAACAACTCGATTACAAGATCTCCAATCTGATTCTGTAGCCAGAAACAAGGAAGCAAAGGTGACAGACTAAAGCTACTGAAATTCAAGTACAGATAATTGTTTAAGGATAAGTTTGCAGGACAATTTTTGTGGCCAAAATGGTCCTATATTCATAAAAAGAAAAATATCACAAAGCAAAAGGAAATTGATGTTTGCATTTGCATATTACTGGTGAACCAACTGCTAAAGACTATTATGTCTTCTTCTGGGATCCATATGTGGAGAAGGGTGTTGAAATAATGAAGACATTTGAAATTAATGTTCGGAAAATTATGTGTAGTTAAAAAAAAAGTCTTTAATAGTTCATCTGGTCAAGAGTTGTGTGAAATGTTCCTGAAACCCTGTGGAAATCTTCCTATGAAGGAAAAAGGATCAGATAATGGAGTGATTTTCAATTTTGCTGATCAAAGTGTAACAGGAGCTAATAGTTGGAAGTTGATGTTAGACAAAATCAGCCTTGAAATTAGAAGGAATTTCCTGGCTGTAAAGGCAACTGAACATTTGCCAGAGAAAATGGTAGACTAACCAATTCTCTAGTGTGCTTTGGATTAGACCTTTTTTTCCCCTGAAATGTCATAGTTTAATATAATTTTTGGGAGAAATTTCAGGACTATAGGAGTATTTGAGTTAGTTCACTGGGATTATTCTTTTCAGGCATAAAGTTGTGAATTTATGTGTTGGTTCATTCATTTCCTTCTTTGCTGAACTGTTAGGAAAACAATATTGCCATGACTCTTCAGCTACTCACCCACAGGGATAAGGAAGAACAGTACCCTAGAGGCACAACTGATCAGATATGTTTTTGATTGCAGTTGGTTTTTCCTCCTTTCTCTGAAACATCACTAAATGTAAGAACATGAGGAAGGGGGGTAAAGGGGAAGTGAAAGAAGGAGGAAAAGTTAACTTGCTTTGAAACTTGGATGAGAACTTGACAGTTTCATCTCCTTTGTCATACGTACGTATGCTTATGACAACCAGTCAGTTCCCTGACTTTCGAGAGGCATTTTGATCTCTGCTCTTCTGTCTTTCTGCAGATTGTGGTTCAGTGCTGCACTGTAACCAGAGTCTGCATATGTAATATAGACATATTAGGACACAGATGACTGCATTATACCAGAGGTCTGAATGGATGATATAATGAGCCTATTGGCATTAATTAATTTTATTTTGTTTGATTTTTCTCTCATAATTTGTCAGCCTATCAGTACACCAAGAATACAGTCATGGTAATCATCTTATCTGTGCCAGCCCTTGAATGTAATGACTCATCTTTGGTTTATACTGGCTTTACTGGAACAATTTTGCATTGACACTGAAACTGCGTCAAAAGCTGGGCCTTGTGTCCCTTT
Organism: Corapipo altera; assembly: GCF_003945725.1. Classification (NCBI taxonomy): domain Eukaryota; kingdom Metazoa; phylum Chordata; class Aves; order Passeriformes; family Pipridae; genus Corapipo; species Corapipo altera. Next base: position 6,953,754 of record NW_020884876.1, on the reverse strand, counting down.
TAAAGAAATTAACTGACTGCTTTGCCTAAAGTCTGGGCATAGTACTGGTGAAGTTCACTTACTAATAAAGGCCTAAGAACTCAGAAAAAAAGCGTGAGAAGCAGATCTCTTTACAGCAGTAAGCTGACAGTGAGTTTTGGTAGCAAAAAAAAAAGCCAGACAAAATCGGGGAAAAAACCCAACCCCTTGACTATTTCTGTTTATTTCAAAAGTTAAAATGTAAACACAGTAGTGGAAAAAATTGAAAAAGAAGCTCTAAGAAATATTTGCCCTTAAAAAAGTGCATACACAACGCAGTTTTTCAGTCATGTCCTATTTTATTTCTATGGCAGATAACATCTAAGATTCCTTAATAAACATAGAGAAAACAAGTGTCATACATTGTCTGTGATTTCTGCTTTGAGAATTCTGCTACTCAAGGCCCTTATCATAAGGAAAAGCTTCTCACTTTATGACCTCACAGTCATTCTAATTCACTGGAATAATTTATAATTTATTTACATTCTTTGGCGGAAATCAGTTTTTCACATTTAAGATGGAGAATATTCATTATGATCCGACTACATAAATACATTTAAAATAAATACATTTAAAAATGTATTAAAATATTAGCAAACAGGTTTCAGGAAAGCAGTGGAAAATGTAGTAAAAGCATTTGTAGAAATTATTGGCTGTAAATAAATTTTACAAGTCTAAAAATAGACCTGTGGAGTAAAGAATTACCTTTGGAATATCTTGTCATTTTTTATTGTCCATGAAGAACATTAGTAACAGTTAAAAACTCTATCAGAAACTATCAAACAATTCAGATCACTGCAAACACATTATTAAGAGTCAGCAAGCCATGAGCATCTATATTTATACATTCCTTAGCAAAGAAAAGGGAATCTCCTAGACAGGGAGTTTCGTTTTCTGCCACTTCAGCCCTTTGTGTTCCTTTGCAGCTTTTTGATTTCATGTTTTGAAACATAGCCAGTACTGTCCCTCACAACAGTTTATCACTGTATTTTTTTTTTCCGAGTTTTTTTCCACCTTTGATATAAGACTGAAGGGATCTAGTTAACACTTGAAATGGAGAAACAAACAGTTCTATGAAACAGAAACTAATTGTTAAACAAATATAATGGACTGAAAATGAGGTGGTGTACCAGTAAAGAGACAATTTGAGTAAATTGTTTCGCAACTGGTCATCAGCATGCCACAGAGCATATTTCTGCACTAGTGTACTATTCAATACCTCAGGAATAAACTGAGCAATTTTTCAGGATTAATATATCATAAACTGACTAGGTTTGCAAAACCTAATTAAAATAAGAAAAGTAGAATGTTAATTCCTTCCTTGCTTCCTTTCTTCTTCCCTTTCCTTCTTCCTACCTTCCTTCCTACTTTGCACGTCCTTCTTTATATATCTAAAGCTGTTAGAGTGAATGTCTTGGGACAAAATTAAGGTGATTATTAGACAATTAGGACTTGTTTTTTTCAAAGTGTCTTCACTTTCTCCTTTCTGTCCTTCTCGCATGCCTGTTATGCAAAATTCAAATGGAGAGATTTTTTGGCACTGGAGCTAGATCTAGCTGGTGTTCCTGTGAGACTTCTCTAACTCTTTTTCTATTTCTCATTCATCATGTAATTGTATAACAAAATGAGACTTTCATATCAGGCATTAAAGAAGAATTTCATGCACAGATGAAAAGCAAAACTCTGAGATTCCTAAGACTAATAACTCAAACACTCATTCTAATTTAGTAGAAAAAGCATTTTCTACTGAAATTCAAGCAATGGGATAGGAAGATGCTGTTAGACTAAGGATTATTCTATTCAGTCATATGTAATCAAAGCTTGCCGTCAATGGACAAGAAGACTCCCTATCCTTACAAGCATCCATCTCTTACCAATTCCAGAAAGCAAAGGTTTCCCATATTTTAATTCATAGAATCATAGAATGATTTGGGTTGGAAGGGATCTTAAAGATCATCTAGTTCCAACCCCCTGTAATCAGCAGAGACACCTTTCACTATATCAGGTTGCTCAGAGCTCCATCCAGCCTGGTCTTGAACACTTTCAGGGATGGGACATCCACAGCTTTTTCGGGCAACCTGTTCCAGTGGTTTTACCCCCACAGTAAAGAATTTCTTCCTAATATCTTCCTAATCTATACCTACTCTTTTTCAGTTTGAAGCCATTACCTCTTGTTCTTTCACTACATGCCCTTGTAAAAAGTCTCTCTTCAATTAGGTCACCCTGAAGCCTTCTCTCTTACAGGCTCACCACTTTTAAAAAGTATTAAGAGGTTATATTTCTAAGTAATTTTTATTCCTGTTAAATGTTTTCCCACCTCATTGGTTGAATACTCATAAAACCCATGGACCTGGTAGAAAGCATAAATTATCCATCTGCAATGTGACAGCATTAATACAGCAGGCTAAAATGATGGGCACAATGACAGATAAGTTTGATAGTAAAACTCCCTTTTACTACAATGGAATGAACTTTCTTACCAAGAATGTTTATTTCAAACTGTATCCTACTCAAAGTATTTTTTCACTTAAGGTAATTTACATATCTCCAGGCCCTAATCTATGTTTTTGTCCATGTGATGGTTACCAGAGTAAAATCTTGCAGAGATTCACTGACTCTAAGAATTTCACAGGCTGGTCTGGCCATATGTTGTCTCTGAACACTGATTGTTAATTACAAGTTTGAAGAATTTTTCTAAGGACTTATTTTCAAAGTAAAATGACAACTTTATCATTTTTCTCTCTTTTCTGGAGACTACTAACTCATGATGAAATTATACATGCTCCAAATACTTACCCCTCCTTCTCCAAATAAAAATACTAAATGAGGGCTTCTAAATAAAACATAAACATTTATAGCTGTTTTAAATAACTGCCAAACAATAAATTCTGCTCTGCCTTTTAGACACAGTTAAAAATGCAACAATACAGTTTAGCAGCCACCAATCTCCATATTTGTTGAATGAAAACACTATGTACAGTGGAATCTGCTATCATAATAAACGAAACAGCACTATTTGAAACTAAAATAATTGCTATCACCTTTTTTTTACCTGTTCTTCTAGTGAATTCTTTCTGTCATTTTTTTTTAAATCTTGAAAGGAGGAGAGAAAGCGCATTTCGGAATGTTAAATGAAAACTTTTCAGCACCTGTCAAGGCTTTACTTCAGTTATTACCTTGAATGTTACCTTGTGCAGCTAACATGAAAGGATCTGCTACTTCATTTTGTTCCAAAACCGAAAGACTTTATTAAATGATTTGCATTCTTCTCAATTCATTTTCTTTGAATATACCCAGAATTTTTTAGTTGTCTTCTACTTCCAGACATCCTAAGACAAAGTAAGCAATTACCATCTGACCCTATTTCATCAAATCATTCTAAATGCTAAGCTGCCAATCTTGTTTTAAAATTCTGAAGGCTTCTCTCTCTCAAACATTAGCCCTTTGGTTTAACAGGGCCCAGGAGCATCTAGGTGACATCTTTCAAACTTTAGCCAGGAGGTAATGATGACGAAGCAGACCCTAATTATAGAAACAATCAGTGTAAGCATAATGTAAGACCCCAAGATAAATCAGCTAGCGGAATGTTTCTAGAAGGGCTTACATATCAAAATTGTCCAGGAAAAAGTCTGAGATTCATTTTCAGGCAACATTAGTGTAGCCTTTACACTGTTCTGGGAGTGGTTGCTAAGAACCAAGCATTCAGTTCCTGTGTAAGTATATTTCAGGTTTCCTTGCTAAGATGAATCTGATAGAGCATAGGAAAAAGAATAAATTCAGAGCACGCTGAGGTGAGAAACAATAATCTCACATGTCTCATGCAGTATCTCAAGAATCTGAACTTGTATCACAACCATTTGAAGGCAGAGAGCATATGCTTGTGTGACAAAGCACAGAGAAACCCGAAGTTCCTCTGGACCAATGAAGTTTAGAGAGGAGGAATATTCTTCAGAGAACATAGAGATTATTTCTAGTCATGTGGAAATTTTACCTTTTAAAAATACAGAATCTCATCCCATTGAATTAATGTAAATTTTACTGTAAAGTTTATAATTGAAAAATATGATATCAAATCTCATGTACTTAGGATGGAGGATGAAGTTGTGTTTACTCAGAGATTCAATGTATTATACTGTTCAGTGTATGAGGGAGGTTGCAGATACATCTACCATGAATGTGCTCTGTGACTACAAGATATCTGAGCATTTTGATCTGGAGTACCTTTTGCAATCAGGTCATCATGATGCCACGAAAATTAAATGCTTACAGAAAGAGGTAATGAAACACTAATGGAATCTCTCTCTGCAGCAGATTCAGTAGTGAGTCTCCATTCTTCAAATTAATTCCTTTTTAAGATTTCTAACTTGAAGATTTATAACCTTTCCAATTACTATCTAATGTAAATGCATAACATAAATGTATAATCACTCCTGGAAACAGAACCCACAGTCCAGATGGGCCTAAAAGACCCCCATAAAAAATGTAACAACCCTTCTTCCATCAAAAGATTTGGCATTTTAAGAAAAAGCATCCTAATGTCAATTTTTTGGTCAAAACTGTTTTTTTAACATTGTTAAGGTTATTTCTGACCAGGGGCATTTAAAAAAAAAAAATAAAATTTCGCTCGAGTAAGTCAATATTAGATCTCATTTAGTGAACTGATGATAATAAAGATCCTTATCTGTCACTCCAATACTTCCAATGCTTCTAATACTTCATCTGCAAATATGCATAGCCCACTACTGTGCCCAAGTTAAGTACTTAAGAATATGAAGCTGAGGTTACTCATGGGTTAGTGAGTCAAATCTCTTGAAATTACAGGAAAATATAATCCCCTTGTAAATGCTCAAGATGTGTTTTCCATGGTTTTTGCTGTTACCAGGAAAAGGCACCAGGCTTTGCACTGATCTGGCAGTCCACAGACTCAACACTTGTTTCCACTCACCTTGGCCTGAGATGATTTTATCTTGGTTTAACGGTTGTGAAGGGATCAGTTTAGTTTGAGTGCTGGGAACAGAACGGGTGGTAAAATTGCAGGGAACCATGGTGCCGCAAACTATCCCTCAGGGTAACAGGGGTGGGGGGAGGCTGAGGACAGCTTTCAAGGAAGCAGACTTTGTGACAAAAATGTAGAAAATAAACACAGGTAAAACAAGTCTGAGGAGGAAAAAAAATCCCAAGATGAACACCATGGTTCTCCTGCTGAAGATTTCAGAATGCCAACAACTTTTCCTCACACTTCTAAGAAAGACCAAAATTTCTAATCTTAGGACCCAGAGGAATACTAATAGGGTTGGTACAATACAAGAGAACAGGGAATTATACTAGGAAGATTATTTTATATAACAATTTTAATTGCAATATTTATAAGTCTTTTCTGTATTCATTAGACAATTTAGATTATGAATTCATTAAAACATTCTCTGAACTTAGACTGAATTACTATTATATAAGATGCATTCCTTTTTGACCATAAGAATATTTTGACGATAATTCTTGGAGGTCTTCTCCTCTATATTTTGAGAGTTGTTCTGCAGCTTTCTTATGATTAAAAGCCTTCCCAAGGTTTCAAAGTATTATCATTGTTAGTTTATTTCCAGTTATTCTGGTGCCAGCATTATTCTAAGGTTTTCATAATTGTTTAGTTCTATGATTCATTTATTTTTACTGTCTTAAATTGTCTTCCCTTCAAAATCTATTCTTAAGTTTGCAGGATCCCAGCTGTGTGATAGAAATCTGTAAAAGGTCTGGTAAAAAGGAAAAGTGAGAAGATTCAGCAATGCATATCATCTCATGCAGAGCCATCTTCAAACGATTTTTTAGGTTTTTTTGCTTTTTCTAAACAAATTGAGTACTAGGGATAAATTTAAGTTTAACAGCACTCGCTGGTGGATATAAAGCATGAACAAAAACTTCAGACCCAAGGCAAGTTATTACTCTTTTCCATTGTTCCTTCACATATTATGCAATGCCAATTTTACATAAGCAAGAACTTCCTAATTGTTGTCAGAGATATTTCAAACATGTGCCTCATGTGATGGTACAACTAAGATAAATGCTAGAAGTCTAGCAAAGCCTTGGAGCTGAAAAAAAGTAACCTAAAAGTCTCCACAGAAATTTAGGGAATGAATCTGTGTATACCATGCTGAGAAACAGTAATCTCGCATGTCAGTGTTAATCTCGCATGCATGATAAAAGTTACAAAAAAGAGTTGAAGGAAAAAGTCAAAGGCAGGCAAATAGCAAGACACTATATTTGGAAGTAAAGTTAGCTTTCTTAATAAAGGAATCCCACTGGCTGTTTGCACCCTGTTGGGGATTAAAAAAAATTAGCTGCATGCCAAAATATTTGAACTCCTATAAAAAAGGTAGAATTTCTAACATAGAAATATAAGAACCTAGTGAGATTGAAAACTGAAATCTTCAGAAGATTTCATCACTTTATTAACTTCACAGCTTCTCCAAGCAGCGTGAAAGTTAATACAAACAGCATCTGTTTAAAATATAATAGAGGAGTAAGACTCTAAAAACCATATGGGTCCTTTTGTAAGACCAGAAAATTCTTACCTGTATGATCCTTGAACTGACAAAATATTGTGTTGAGAAAATGTGACTGCAGCATTGTAAGGCAGAGAGGTCAGTAACATCCAACCAAGCCATACAAAGGCTTCTCTTCAACTTCACTGATTTCCAATGAGTCCTTTCTCCCATTGTGGCTGAAAGGATGGGGGAAGCTTTTTGGTGTTGAGAAAAGGCATTTAGATTATTACTATTTTGATAATTGATCTTTTCCCATCTGATTACAAAATTTTTCTGGTCCAACTTCATCCTTTTTGGCACTCTTGTGAGGCTTGTGGAAGTCGACCAAAGTGACTTTAGTTAGCTTAATAGACTGGGATAAATAGGTATGTACTTTGTGTAAGTTCGGATCCTATTCTATCAATATAGAAACACGCTTCTGTGGGACACTATGTTATCCTGCATGATCCAACCTTGCTAGTCCTCACTGATTAGCGCAGAGAAGGAGGGCACACGTCAGTATGCATAACACATGTCATTAGGAAACAAGTAGACCAAGCTGGCAAGAGTCTAGCCTTATCTATGAGATTAGATATTCTGAGAGATAACTACAGCAACAAAAATATAAGAGAGGACTGTTCAAAATTTTTTCCACCTAATGTATATATTATCAATAGTTTCAACATTTCTCCTTTCAGTGTTGTCTGTTTTCTGCTTCTCAAATTTTTCCCTTTGACATTCCCTGTGAAAATATCCAGTAATGAAACCATAGTCCCATAGAAAGATTAGATAAAATAATTTTTATTTATGAATATTTTTATCATTCTCACCTGGAATTCTGGATTTGCTGCAAAAGTTCCTATACCTCTAACAGTCTATCAGTCTAAACGTCCCTGAAAATTAAATCAAAACAAGATAAATAAATATAGATTAATGATGACAGTTTTCAGAACGTGAAAACTGACCAAGCTAAACCAAAGTACCGTCGCTGGCCAAAGCATTATTGTGCAGTTATATAAGAGAAATTATCAAATTTTTTTTCAGTAGATGTCTGAAAGACATCTGATTCACCAATATATTGTATAAAAAATTCCCCCAAGATTTTTTTTGCACAATACAGGAAAACCCACTGGTTTTTAAATAAGTAAAAAAAAAAAAGGTATTAGGAAATAGCAGCATGTTGATGACTTACAGCTATAGAATAATTTTGCATGAAAAAAGCAAGCAGAAGGATGCAAGTATTGCCTGAGTCTAAAAAGCTGCTAGGAAAAAGAAAGGACAGTTGAGAATTATTAGAAGTGCAAACACAGTAATAAGGATATGCCTCCATGTCACATTGTAACGCTCCCAGGCATCTGAAAAGACAGAACTATGTCTGACAATTTTCACTGCAGTATCACAGAACAGAGTGCTACTTACTTTACCCACAGGATAAATTATTACAGGAAGGTGCTACTCTCCGATTAGCTCAAGTAGCTCCACACAGCCCTGTAACATGTAGTGTTGGAACAGAAGAGAGATTCTGATTTGAAACTGATAACTGAACTATACTGCAGTTTTCTATTGTAGTTTAATGTTCATTTGGAAAATCCTGATTACTATTTGTAGCCCTTCTGATTAGATACAAGACTGTCAGAGTAAGATTTATAATGTTTAGTGGGTTGAACTAGGTACTTTGTTGCCCTATCCTAAAATATTAATTCACCAGAATGAACAGTGTTTATAGATGAGAGTTTGTTGCCTATTGTTTGCGGAAAGTAAAAAAACAATTTTATTTAATGTCTAAAGTAATTTTGCATAGAAATCATTTAAAATCCCAGGCAAAGCAGGTCCAAAAGTTAAGCAGATCAAAACAGGAATAAAAGTAGTAAAATAAATACATACTTATGAAATCAAACCTTAATATGAAATAAAAATAGTTCTGAAGAAAGGAACTGAAGGGTTTGACTGAAGATGAACTTCATGAAGAAAAAGTCAATATATTTTAAAGATAGAAAGTTGAAACATTCAATAAACAAGAGGCAAGAAAATTACTGATAAAATGATTTTCACTTAGCAATAGCTTAAAAATAAAACTCAGTGGTCGCTACTCGAACAAAACAAATAATTTTGTTTTCAAAAAAACCCCAAACCATAATGTTTTAAGTCTGAGTAGTTCTCTATGCAGCAGTTTTTAGTATGTTTTATCATGACTATCCTAAGAATTCTGGAGGTCCTATACATAATTTAATATAATATTTAGCTTCTATGTATTTGCAGAGTGCTCTATATCCCATGCATAGCAAGAGATCTGTGGGTTTCAGCTTATGAAAATACTATGTTAATAAGGCACAAATCCTGTAAATTAACTTTACATCCCACACAGTCTATCAATAAATTCAATCTGGCAGTTTGAGACATCAAACTGGCAAGGTCTAAGAATACAATACTGGAAATAATATAAAACTAACACTCAAGTTCTGATCAACCTAGAAATCTTAGAGCAGGTGCATCGTCTGTATCTGAGAGAAACATTTTAATTACATCTCATATACTATATGCTGCAACTCGAAAAGGCTTAAAAATTGTATATTGAGTAAAAAACCAAAGGCTTCTAAAAATCAAATGAACAGTTTTACTCTGTAGGGGATATCGCTTCATGGAAGAATTTGAATAGAAGTAGAATAAAAGAAAGCAAATGCAAGTTTCACGGGATTCAAAATCCTAAGGATAATTAACAGTTCAAAGTTTTAGTAGACTTTACTGAAAAATAATTGTTGCCACTGTAGTAAAACTTTAATTTCTTCAAACATTTTAAATTATTTTTATGATACTCTTGTTCATTTCTATATATAGTCAGGCAATGTCCTCTCTGCTATTTCACCTACAGTGGCTTAATACCACTCTTATGAGGCTGTTGCACCAGGTATCAGTTCATTTACTTGTTACTTGTGTGTAGAACACTAAGAGAAGTTCTCTGAAAACGGAGACATTGCATTTTGTATTGTATATATGGTGGCTCAATCCATGCTTAGCGGAATTGTTAAGTTTAAAAGACTTTTTATGACACTTATCTGGAAAAAGAATTGATCAATTCATTCTATTAAGAGCAGGAAATCCAACATTTAAAGCAAAAGACATTACAGACTAATCAGTAATTAATCTTATTCTACTTTTGTCAGGGAAAAAGGTTAGTCTGAAAGAATGAGAAAATGTGCTCATGGTTTTCTTTTTTCCTAAACATGTAGTTTACAGTAATTACAACTTCTTCTTTTTTCTTTTTTTTTTTTTTTTTTTTTTTTTTTACTGTCTTTGTGCTTTGTGTTTCAATTTAACAGCTGTTTAGTTTTCAAAACCTTTGGTGAAAGTATATGAAAGTGGTTCGTTCAGTCTTATTTTGTCTTTGCCATATAAGGCCATGATACTTTATAAACGTATGATTACACATCCTTTTTCCATTGACCCTCTCATGCATTTAGTTTGCATAGCAAACTACTCCTGCCTATTGATACAGGAGTAGTTTGCTATGCATCAGCAACGACTCTGTGAGACTCATCTCCACTTTAATGTGCACCATTACACAAAAAACTTGGTGAGTAATACACTGTTTGGAGAGTGAAATGCAGAATCTACAATTAGACATCTGAGTGAGTGGTCTAATCATTGAGTATAGCAAAAAGAAGTGCAACTGGTACCATCTTCCCCATAGACAACTGGTTTTTTTTGAGAAATATTTGCCATTTCAAATGTCTTAGCCATTTCAAGTCTGAGAGTCCAACATGATGAGTTGCAGCACAGCATCATCCCACAGACTAAGTTGTGTTTCATCTTTAACACTCCTTTTTCTTGCAGTTCTGTCTGTTACATTTAACTTTTTTGATTTTTTGGGTTTGGGTTGGGCTTTTTGGGGGGTTTTTTTGGTGCTTCTTTTTATTCTTGGAAGTAGCTAAAAAATTTTGGTTGACTCATCAGAATGGGGAAAGAAGTTACCCAGAGGCAGAAGACATGTGGCACAAAGAAGGTTGGGGCAAATAATTGAAAATTTGGTGAAGGTATTTACAAATTAAAACAGACTCTTACAGGGTGAAATGCCAAGAAAATTTGAAACTATTTTTACTTCTTTTAAACAAAATTATCCAAAGATTGTATGTCATTTTTGTCTGCATGGCTACCAGGATGCCTCTAACATTGGGTGTTTTTAAGAATCCAGGAGAAGTAAAATGCATGGAGCTTTTCTGAATAAGTACAAACCTCAGCTCCATAAAGACCTTTTATATGTTTTCACACAAAAACCGGAAAATGGAAAGGCACAAACAAGAAGAGGGACAACACACAAATAAAAAAAAAATTAAAATATTATCTTCACATAATATATGTGTCCTATAGGACACTATTTTATTAAAGACTGTATAAATTCACATGAAGACACATTCCTTTCAGTTCCTCAGTTTTTCTGTGAATACACGCCATAGTGGAAAGCCTTTACAGATCCACTCTACTGTTGTTAAAAGGGAATCTTCCTTTCCCTTTCATCCATTTGGCCGTTACCAGGTCAAGCATTTAAAACATGTAAATCAAAGACAGGGAGGGATGAACAACCTCGCATTAAAGAGTCTTTTAAAAGTTCCTATGTAGATCTGGAACTGGTCTTAGAAGAAGACAGATACAATTTTGATTTTTTTAAAAAAAATTCAGAATGGCAGATTTTCAGTCTTCCTAAAGTACATTAAAAATCTAAGTTTCAAAGGTTTTCTTTGTGAATGTAGGCAGAGTAGTTCTTCAGGGTTTATTGCTCCCTGCATTCTATTTTAATTGAGAAGTTATTGAATGGGAGAAAATAATTTTTTGAAAGAAAATAGCCTCTTCATTTTGCTTCTTCCTCTCTTTATGTGAAAGAAAGTGACAAGAAATATTTATTTTTAGAGAGAATTTTTTTTTAAAATATAAGGAAGCCAATAGCTATCCCATGTGTTTGGAAATTTAAACTGTTACCTTAGAGAACATATAGCTTTGTTAAACATATGGGGAAAAGGTAAAGAACAAGATAACCAAGAAGTGAACACATTTATCGTAATAAGCAGGAGCTACAGCAGCACATCAATTAGTGAGGCCTTTCCAAACATTTTGTAGTAGACATAACTTTTGGTAAGGGATTCAAAGAAGAGTAATACACTATTATCATGGATTGATGTAAAAATGAAGGTATGGGATAAAACCAAAAATTTAAATACTAGGACATAAAGACTGGCATCACTGGTGCCATAACAATAAGGTGGTGGCTTTATGGCTTCTTAGACTTAATAGTTCAGAAAATAGAATTATGCTGGATTTCAGTTATACTCTTTTTCAAAATGACAGAAAGGTAATTATTGCCTGAAGCAATTTTGTTATAAGTCTGTACTATAGCACTTTTAAGTATGACCATACAAAATATAAACATATACGTAGGACTACAAAATAAAAAAATCTCCTCCTGTGACAATACATTTAACGAAATTCCTTCCATAGATATATGAAACACCATTTTAAATGGAGTCAGGTAATTTTGGCCCTTCTAGTATTGGAAAACTTTTCAAAACTTCATTGTTCTAGTGCTTATGAATCATTCTCTAAATTCCCAGATGCATTCACAGTCCTGTTTCTTCTTACATTAATATTCTATCATAACTTAGATAACTCTTTTGCTTCCATGGTATTTTTAGAGACCAGATTCAAAATCCACGCTACTTTAATTTTGCTGAACCAAACCAACAGATTCTAGATGACTCTACCTATGTTTATAGTTACTCTTCTTTACAGCTGTGTCTATCTGGAGTCACCTTTCTCTGGGCAAGGTAGCCAACATTGTAGGAAACCAAAACTGTCTCAGTGGTGCCTGGTAATGCTATTTGTTTCCATGGGAATTGAAATGAGATATTTCTCTGCAATTCATTTAACCCCTCTGATGCTGTAGGCTGCTGTAGATGTGACCTTCCAATTGGTGTTTATAACCTACTTGGGACTCCTTGGCTTCCTAACCTTCGAGTTAGTTGAGGTTACTGATAGTGACAGCTGCTCCTTCACTTTCCTTATATCTGCTTCTGAGTATATATTTTTTTCATGTAGCGTGTACGTTTAAAGGACATGATTTAGTGAATGATGACATTCAACTAAAGTTTCTGCTTATAAAGAAGATATTTAAAGTATTTTACAGACTACACATCTAAAACAGCCACTTCTTGACACATCTGTCCTTGAGCAATGGTCCAACCTGGTGAATGTGTCCTGTCATCCTAACAAGATGGCTGTTGGTCTAGACAGCTGAGGGACATGAATTCATATCTGAGTGATGTGAATTCATTCATCTGACTGTTAAGTGAATGATACTCAGCCAAAAAAACCAAACAGTTGTATTATTTGAGGCTTTACGCTCTTACTTAGGGAACTGAGAAGTTTTAAACTGTTTGTATCATTAGCAAATCATCCGCATTTATGTATTTGTTGATCTAGACTTCTAGATGTGCTCATGAGCTGGAATATGTAATGAAGAGTAGATTCATTAATGATTATCCTTTAACATCATAGCACATTAATTAAATCTCTTGGAATCAGGTTTTCTATGGCTGTGGTAAAATTGACAAAACGGAGGATAATATGAAATGTTTCTGTTGAACTCAATCCAACACCAAACAAATAAGTAGTTGCATAGGATTTCGGAGTCTATCTATGTTCTGCACTGACTGTGGCAGAAAAATGCATGGGATTTGCAACCTCAGTTACATACTAACAGTCTCCAGCCATAATTATGGCCTTAGGTTCAAGAACCTCTGTTCTATGTGCTATATAATGTGCATGAAGTGAAAAATATCATAGCATTTTCCCTATTTAGGGGTCTGTTGTAATATTTCGCTTAAGAAAGTCAGAGTTTTTTTTTTGTAAGAAGTAAAAGTGTATCACTGCATATTTGTTTACCCCACTGAAAGGAAATCCACTGATTTCAAAACCATAGCATGGTTTGGGTCCAGAAAGTTGAGGCATGACAAGTTCTTTGTGTTTCAATCCACAAAAGGATCTCTGTGTCATCCCTTTTGGCAGTTACACATTACTAAGCAAGTGAAGTATTTATGTCAGTATGCCTACATGAAGTTAAATAACTAAAAATTATAGAACTTTATGGAAAGTTATACAAACATCTGGCTTTCCTCTGTTCTCCATAAAAAAGATCTAAGCAAGGTCTCAAAAGGTGAGGAATCATTTCATAACTGTTTCATACATTCATCTCTACTTTTCATTGTTAAACAAAGTAACACTTCCTACTTCAGTGGGATAAATCATTACTGATGTTTTCAGCATATATACTGTCTACTTTTGAACACCACAGCTTTTCTAAATGTCTAGTTGTTTTGTTTTGTTTTGTTTAGAGATTTGTATTTCAGTGTATCTTAACTAGTGTTTTATGTTTCAGTGTTTTTTCCTGCCTCTAATGTTTGACTTGAAGTTTCTCTGAAGTTTCTCTGTATATGCCAAATTATTTTTGTGATGGGTCAAATAATAACAGCCTTGTGAAAGATAAGGGTCTGTTTGCTACATCCAACTGATTACCTCAAACCCAAGAATAATTGTAAGCTATCAGGGTCAAAAAACAAAGTTTCTAAAATATTTATAATGTGACATGTTCATTCTGGCCTAGATAAAAGAAATGCATAGGCTAAAGAGGAGTCTGGTCTTCACTATTGGTCAAGTTAAGGATGAACTGCTGAAAATGAACTTCAGAGTGCCAGTGTAGTGTGGGCACTTGACTTCAGACAGATCTTTTAAGAAAAGAATCAAGGAACTTAAAGCTTTAGAGCCAAGTTTTGGATGAGAGGTTTTACTGATCCTAAAATTTGAAAAACTTTAGACCTTTATGGAAATAATTTCTTAAACCATTAGCAAAATCAGCTTTTTTATATCTCTCTCTGTAAACTCTTCATCACATCTTTAGGTTTTTTTCTGCAGTACGAATTCTAGCTTTAAAGGTAGGTTAATTACATGGGGAAAAAAGGAAGCAGGCTAGAATTTCACTTCCAATCACCATATGTTAATAAGTTCACCACCATAACCAAAAGAGTCAGAAGAGTCCAAAGATTGAAGAGTCAGAAAGCTCGAGACCAGAATATCTGGAAAAAAATTGCTCTGCCACACTTGAGATCTCTGCAACAATTTCCTGTTCTTTAATAAAACCAGATAATATTATTGAAGTCCTTCACTGCTGTCAGTTTTAATTCCTGTATTGCCTCTAGGAATAGACTCCATAACATGTATGTGATCCCCAAGGATTAAAGAATAAAAGAAAGTGGTCCTGAACTGAGAGTTTACAGCTGGAGGAGCAAGCCATTATCCCAGATTTAATTATTCAGACAGTATAGTTCAAGGGCATAGTCAAAAGAGTCCACAGAAAGACAGTGACCTAAGAATTCTTTTGCCTACATAGAGGTAAACATACCTGAATGACAGTAGGCAAAATATCTTTTTTCTAGTTACTGTATAGTTGGTCAGTGACAGCTGCATCTACATTACATACTTCTCTGTGATTCCCCGGAAGACTGTAAATCACAGCAATAATAAGGATAAAGTGCATTCAGTCCATCTACAAAATAAATGCAAAAAGAAAATAAATAGAAAAGATAATACCTATAGGGTAGGCTTTCAAAGATCTGCAGGCTGCAAGAGATTAGAGTCCCATGGATCATTTATTCTTGTGTTAGAAAAGTTGGTTGGCAGATGGCACACCAGTGGTAAACTCAGAGCAATAATTGCTTGCAGCATGAGTAGTGGCACTTGGTAAATAAATTTCTGATCCATAGATCTGATTATTTCTCAATGGCTGATCTTGGGCTATGGAACAAGCCTGCTACTCTTCTCCCATGTATTTTAAGATGTCTTCCAATCTCTGTGGAGAGTCACTACTTCAATCCTAATAAGTAAAAGAACAAAGATGTTGAGTCTCTTCAGAAATAAGAAATGAAACAACTAACAAAAGCATAGAATCATAGAATTATGAAATATTCTGAGTTACAAGGAACCTACAAGGATCATCAAAGTCCAACTCCTGGCCCTGCAAGGGACAGGCCCAAGAATCACACCATGGGCCTGAGAGCACTGTCCAAATGCTTCTTGAACTCTGGTAGGCTTGGTGCCGTGATTGCTTCCCTTGGAAAGTGCCTATGCACTAGATAAATAATTTTAAACAGAGGAAGTATTTGTGATTGTAGAGTAGATGGTGCTAGGTTCACTGAGCTTGATCTCGAGACACACGAGTACACACATGCAATTGCCTAATAGAGTGGAATGAAAGCACATTAAATTAAGAAGTGAAAGGGAGAATTAACATATAGAAAGATGAACATTCATGTAAGATGTTGAAATCCCTACCTATTTGAGAAAATCTTGCCAAACACAACAGTGACTTCCTCCAACCCAAATAAAATAAAAATATTTGTTCAAAATTTTCATCAGCATTCTAGAGACATAGCCAATGCTGAAATAAACCATCAGTTTTGAGGTGGTTGGTAGACGTACAAATTACAATACCAGAATACTCTCTGAACAGCAAGGTCAGAAACCAGAAAAATCTGTCTATGTGAGGGAGTAAGTTCTTAGAAAGTAGAAGATTTTCTAGCAAAGAACTCAAAGCAACTAAAAGTGTTTACAGGGCTGTGAGTTGTTCATCAGCCATTTTAGAGAGAAAATAAGACGAACCAGGACTCTGAAAAGGCAGTTTATCCATATTTCCTACACCCAGGAAGAAGGGAGAAGAAGTTGGAGTGGGCATTCCTTAGGGGATTATAATAAACTACTCAAAAAGCAAGCTGATACGGGATATGTATGTATGTATCTGTATGTACGTTGGCCTTTGTTTTATCTGACTCTGTATTGTTCTGAGGGTATCTAAAGAGAATTGGGCCTAATTCTGATTGACTTTCAGAGTGCTTCAGAAGCAAAAACTCAACTTGTTAGTTCAAATGTGTATCCTAGAAGAGATGAACTGTAAAGATCCAAAAAGAGTGTGTTTAAGCTTGTGGGAAGTTCTGCATTGAATTATGAAAGAATAACAGAAAGACAGCACTCAAAAATGCGCTGAAAAAAACCGGATTAAAAGTAGTGTTTCAACTCAGTCATAGAGGAAACATTAAACTATGAAATACGCATTGACAGGGACAAAGCTGGTCCTCCAGAAAAACAACTTATTCACTGAAGCTTGCAGTTTTAGGTTTGGTCAAGTTATTTGCTAAATAATTCCAAGGAACAGAAAGGATACCATTTAGGAAAATAGAATAAAATATCTATTGTTGACAGTTTCAAAAGAAAGTGTCTTATGTTTTATTTAAACCTTAATCCCCTTTTTTAATTTTAAAATCAGTTATTCACATAAGTCTTCATAGCATAGAAACATAGCAGCTCTTCTGTAAGACTACTTTTTCATCTGTCTATTTCTCAAAAGTATCAGAACTCACACTATCCTGAACAATCATTTCTACCTCAGGTTTTTGTGCAGTTTGAAGTCAAATAGGGTCACTGTACCAACCACAAAGCATGGCTATAACTCATATTTTGAGTATGGAAACCTGGTTACAAAGTATGAATACACTACATAATATCTGTTTCACAATTATCACTGAGTTGACTAGAAAATTAGGACAGTATTTTCAATATGCATTGTGTAGGTAATTAGATTGCATTATAAACTGCAATATTTCAGAAATAATATGAAAGAAAAAAAGGATGCTGTCACAAAATAATAAGTTTCAGGTAAAGATATAAAGAAAGTTCAATAATTACTTTTAAATCTGGAGGCATTAATTCTGTTTTAATTTTTCATTAAAATTATTGTACTGCAAGTGTTTGATGGAAACATAATTTTCTTATCCCACAGATGATGGTGAAGTAGCACAGTAGTTTCTCAATGGTCATTTTTATTTTTATAAAGTGTTTGAAAGACTCTCTATGGGAATTTACTGCTTTATTTCTGCAAGGCATTTCTTCATCTTTTCTCTTCAGCACTCACATCCATGACAACCCTCCTACCAGTAATCACCTTGGACGGCTAGAATAAATTCTATCTTTTTATCTAAAAGTTATCTGATCTTTTTTTTTTTTTTTTACCACATTACCTAAAAATTACTATATTAAAAAGTTCCAACCAGCAGTTCAACAGTTCTCAGAGAATTTCTTCATTCATCATGGCTTTTGGAGAGGAGGGAAACCCTTTAATTATCATTATATTCAAATAGCATTTACTAACTATAAAATGCTCTCTTCTTACATGACTCAACTATTTGATGTTGCTGGTTAAGTGCTTGGGAATAATACTCAGTCACATGCCCTGAAAAGCAGACTGTGGTCACATGATAATTAAATGACATGTAAATTGCATTACATGACATTCTGTGTCACTACTTTTTTTTTATCTGCTCTCAGGCAATTCGAATAGACTGTGTGATAGGTTCTCATGCGGTTCTACAAAAATCTGATGGGGTGGACACAAACATTTAAGCTATAAGAATTACACCTCAGAGTTCAAGTCAATGGGGTTAATTTTGTAGTGGAGTGACCCCTCATGCAATTTTTTTGCTGACTTTGTTGAAAAAAATAATAATAAAAATCTAGGGTAGACCTCATACCAATTCTTGTCTTACTGGTGAGGATGCTGTTTACTCTATGCTACATGCAACAGTCATCACAACTGTCTAAGCCCTAAGGTGAGCACCCTGGATGAAAAGATGAATCAAATTCTTCTGTTTCAGTGCTGTCAGAGAACACAGTGAATTCTGTGACTAAAAAAGATCTCTGAAGTAAATATTTCTTTTACCAGATTTACATATGTTAAATAAATTATTTGATAGAAAATATTGAGAGCTTTGGATATTTACATTGATATCTAACAATATTACATTAGATTAACTGTAGTTTAATATAATATAATTTGAATTAATGTAACCAAAATGAGCCAATTTTCTAAGTCTCTTCTATTAAATCAACATTTACTGAAATGTTGAGGTATAATGTTTTTGCATCAGTAAGTGAAGATGAATATTTTATTATGTCCAAGACAAACAAGATCAAATACAAGACAAACAAGATCAAATCCATTGAAACATTGCATCTAGAACCATACCTGATAAGACAACCCTTGAATTAACAAACTATGGTCATTTTCTGCAAACTAAAAATGTTCAACTAATTAAAGTGTGAGCTACCCCTCTTGATTGTGCTCTGGAAAAGTCAGTACTGGGCACTGTAGACTAGATTTGGACAACATACCTTTGTAACTCAATATGCCATTTAATTTCCTATTGACTGTCTCTGTTGCTCTCAACCTCCTGTGTCAGTCAAAAAGTAATTGCACAAATACAGACTTCAGCGGTAGTTAAGTTGTTTAAATTTGTGTCTGAAAGCTTAGCAAGAACAAAAATTCCTTTGTCATGCGTCTACAATTTATATTAGTTACTTGACAATTCTGCCAGGGATTGAATCCACAGAGACTGAAATCATTTGTTTGTCTCAAGACTGCACAGATTATTTAAATTTTGATTTTTAGTAATTTATCTTTCTGCTTAAATTTGTGTTCATGAAGCAAGTATTCTATATCTGACATGAATGATTCTGATCTTGAAAATCTTTACCAATCACACAAGATCTCCAGCTATTTGGTTTGTGGAGGTGTACCAGCTGTTCACATAGAAAATAGCACCACTCCTCCCTGAAATTACTTCTCTCTTGATTCCTTTATATTTTTAATCCATAAATATAACATGATATGCTAGGACTCTGGGAAAAAAAAACAATCCCACAAAAAAGAATGAAAGGTTTAGTGGAATAAGAGACCTCCTCTATGAAGATATTAAATAAATATAACAACCAGGACATTTTTATAACCCAGTTAAGACTGTTTTTGAGCTCCTGAACCATTATATTCACTTTTATTTTATTTCACATGAGTTATCTTACTTTGATTTAAGTTTCCTCAGTTATCTCAGTAGATGTCCCCTTGGCCTGAAATTCAGATCTACAAAATTCTTTCACTTATTGTGTAATCATTTTTTTCTTTCAATCATTTCTAATTTACTTCTATTGAATCTCCTTTCTGAGCTAGACTGAAATTTCCAAAGTGGTATTACGCTTTGGTTTGTGATTTCATATTAATAATAAATTTCCTTGTATAATCACTATACTGTTTGAGTATTTTCTCCATGTCTTTTTCTGTTAAAAAAAAATAGAATAGTATCTTATAATTTATTAAATGCATGTTAGAATTTTATAACACCTATTTTTTCATTTTGTAAAAACTGGCAACAGTTCTTATGAACCCACATTAGTCAGTATAGATGCTAATAGATCATTTTAATTTGTAAACACTTCTCAGGCTGTAATAACATCAACGAGTAGTGTTTTGGGCTGAAAGTTATGAAACAGGTTTCTTGAAGAAACAAGAAAGCTTTTTAAAAAATAAAACTACTACACAACTTGAAAAGTACTGTGCAAGTGATGAAGGGCAAAAATGCAGTCCTTATGTTATTTTTCTTTGTTATGTTTCAATATTTTTGAGACATAGAATGGTTTTGATATTTTTGAACAAATGGTGTTGCTCAGGTCTTTTGCTGCTGAGTGGTCTTACAGGGGTTATGCTTAGGGGAAAAACATTTGTAGTTCTAAAATTGTCATATGATTTTTTTGTTCTTGCGTGAAGTCAATAGCATAAACAGAAAAAAAGAACAGGCATGAATACACTCTACTTGCTACATACAGCTTATAACATTTCACAGCAATAGTATTGTATGACAGTGACTCTACCAAAGTGTGAAATAGATGTACATGTAAAGAGAGTAGGTAGGTATTCCAAATCTACAGTGGAACTTCATGAGTAATTTATGTAAGAGCTAAATCGGTTGATGTAATTTAGGAAAGTGAGTCTCATCCATTCATACACAATAATCACAGTTGACAAAAATGTCATGTGGCTTTTTAATGAAGAGAAGTTTAGAACATTTAAGTTTGTAGATTAAATGTTCCATAAGTTTTGGTATAATAGATCATAATAGCTGCTTTTGAAGGAAAAAAAAATTGGTATCTGAGGTAGCCCCATCAGTGCTGGGACCCAGCAGTGGACTCCGTGGGGGCTGCAGCCAGGTGATGTCGGAAGCTGGACAGACAGTTTCCAAGGCCCCTGTGGAGTCCTGTCCTGCTGGAGGTTGCCTTCCCATTGGGTTTTATGCCCAACAGTATGTCAGTCATCATTAGCTTAAGCCTCACACCATGTCACCAAGCTGCAAACTGTTTGATCGGTAACCCTGAGATAGCTCGGTTGGTCACAGCATGGTGCTAATAACACCAAAGTTGTGGGTTTGATTCCTGTCTGGGCTATTCACTTAAGAGCTGGAATTGACGATCAGTTCCTTCCAGCTCAGAATATCCTGCTAAAATGCATGATGTCTTGATGGGGAAGGGAATTTTTTTGTGCCATACTGTTGAGCAACCTAAAATCATAACTTCAGACAAATCTGCTGATATATTCCAGCTAAGATAGTTATTGCATTTTCTAGACGAAATGAAGAAGCTCTTCATTTTCAAAGACTGAAGAAGTTCAGTCTTTTTCTTGTTTATTTGTTAATGCAGTTTTGAATGTCTTGCTAATTGCCCTTAATCCCTGAGAAATAAATAAAGCACCACAATTGTTATTAAAGCATGAGATTTATTTTAAAATTATATTTGTTTTCATGTCTGGTTTCAGTCAACCTAAGCCTCTCCTACTGCCAGAAGCACAGTCCAGCCTTACTACCTCTATGTGGATATTCTTGCCACCTGCTTGTCCTGGCATTCCTGTTCTTGTGGTTGCACTGCCAGCTGCAGTTTTGCACGGAAAAACCATCAGTAAAACAAAATTGTTTTTAGGCAGTTGTGCTTCTAAATCCTGATGACTAAGTTGCCACAAAGTACAAACAAAGAAAGCAACAAGAATCTTTGATGAGAAGGGTGACAAGTGAGAAGCTTTCTCTTTGGCAATCACTTAAAACTGGTTTCTTTAATTTTAAAATCATATTTGTGGATTACTTTTGGGGGTTTTGTCCCCCCCCCCCCCAAGGGCTGTCTTGAAAGGTAAACTTAGTGGAGGCAAAGGTGTAGACAAGGCTTAAATTAATAAACTAATACAATTTACAATGAAGATTACATATCCGGCCCTAAATTTTGCAATGCATTTGCATAGGTATTTAAGTCCACCTATACTCTATAGAATATACATGTGGTTTGCATTTGGTGTTTATTTACATCTCCTTATCAGAGTAGGTATCAAAAGAGCTTATGGGGGTTTCAGAACTGGGACACTTTCTGGAACGACAGTTAAATGATTCTTCTGTGTGTGCTCTTGCTCCTGCTTGTACTATGATTACTTCTGGAATAGCAAGTTGCGATTATCCCCCATAGAGGGCTCCTAGAGAACTATTGGCATAATACTAACTCCTCAGTTGGCTTTAGACAGGTCTGTTTCAGTCAACGTTTTCCAAACCATTACAAAAATCTTAAACAGAGATAAATTTTTTTTCCAGTAAGTACTGAAGCCAGTAGGAATTTTGATACTAATTTCAGTAGAATGAAGATGCATTTTTTACTATCTAGAAGACATTATGTTGAGAGTTAGTGCTTAGGCAACTGTTAGCTGTTCTTTTGCTTCCAGTACAAATTGATGCCTTTATTAGCTTTGTCAGGTGTTTCTGAAGAATGGAGCAGAGGAAAGCCGAACAACGGTAATCAAGTGTAAGCAGAAGCAAAAAAAGAATGGTTTCTGAAAGAGGGTATGAGGGTGTGAGCATGAGCATACAAACACAGTCACCATCTAGCTTGTAGTCTGGGCTCTGCAGAAGGCAGGTTTATCTTAGGAGGCAAAGACTATTGATATGAAGCTACAGATTGGGGGAAAATAACAAAATCAAAATTTGTAGTAAGTATCTGCTAAATTTTCCTCCTAGGCTTTTCCTTGTTCTTGTATTAGCTTTTCAAGCTATTCCCTGGTAGAGTATCTAATTTCATGTCTCTATTAGTCAACTGTCACTTATGAAAACACTACCTTGAGTCAAATCCTGCAATTTCATTCAGAAAATGCTTCCCGAAAAACAAAATGGGCATAGTTTTGATGGAAGAGATAGTACAAGACACAGCATCTTGGTTTATTATCTTCAATCTAATTTTGCTTTTTCCCTAGACATCAGCATAGATTTTTATCATTATTTGTGATTAACAGTATTTGGTTGAAAACGGGTTATATTTACAACTCAAAAGCACCAAATCCTTAGTAGTACAGTCCTATTTTTAACAACTGAGATCATTACAAAAGACTGACTGTAGCAGTACTTCCATTTGGGTATGTTTACTTTTCTTTCTTTCTTTCTTTCTTTCTTTCTTTCTTTCTTTCTTTGAAGTGTTGAAATTAAGTTTTTCTACCTCATTAATAAAAAACAACACTTCCTTAATTTACTCTAGGCAAACTGAGCTATATGAAATAGTAATAACATGACTTAAGAATGGCAGTCTAATAGGATGTCTTCAGTTAAGTCTGAAGTATGCCTCAAGTAAAGCAAGAATGTGAAGTCAGTAATCAGCACACCTCAATAGGAACTTGATTTCTGTTAAAGCTTCTCTATGTTCAACCTTTTTAATCACTGAAGTAGGTTTAATTATTTTTTACCATTTTTGCACAGTTTACAGCTGCTGCTCTAGCTATTACACAAAGCAATTAACTGTTTTCTTTGCTATTTAGGAACTTTAAAAATGATGGGCAAAATGGGTATCAAGCATCTTGTTACTTGGTTTCATAGGGAAAAACTTGCTGCCATATGGGTCAATCTGACTGTGCAACTGCAACACACCATCATGCAGAGGATTTAAATTAAGATCTTAATTTTCAACTGGTAGGTACAGAAGAAAACACAGATTAAAAAAAAGAGAAGCAAATTCAAGGAAGGAATATCTAATGTTCAGTGATACTTGAAACCAAACAAAAACCCCACTAAACCACTAATCTGAGTTTGACTGACAAGTTATGGAGTAAAAGATAAAGGTAAGTAGAAATCCAAATATTATAAAAATTGGAGAACTATTTTCTATACTACTTCACTTTAAACTGAGAAGAAACAACATACTAGGCAATAGGTTCCTGACATACTTTTGGAGCAGACACAACATTGCGTCATTGTTTATATTGTCTTTAGAAAGGCTATATGCACAAACTCATCTTAATAAAATATTAATTGGTGTTTCCCAATGCTATTTTTAAGGCAACTTTCATCTCTTATTAGAGGCAGAAGTAGATTGCACAAGGGTAGATACAAAAGTTTTTCATATCAGAGCAGATGTTTACACATTGTTTGCTGCTGAGGCAAGTTAATACATGTGAGATCACCAAAGCTATACTACTAAAATTTAAATCTGTTCTGATTGCTAAGCTGAGACACAGTTTTTCAGTTCTGCTTGAAGAAATATAATAAATACAGATTGAAGTAGATAGTAATTAGTATCAATAGACTGAGTTTGTTCTCTAAGCAAAGTACTAAATGTTCTGCTGATACTTCATTGTAAGTACTAAAGAAGTTATTTCCCCCTGCAGTTATTTCCAAAGGAAACTACAAAATACTTATTTAAAGAGTTGGTTGCTATGAAAACTTCAGTGTTTGGAACCTTGACTCTTTCTATTTTTAATTTTCCTACAACTATTCTAATATTCAACAAGCTCACAGCTACAGAGCTTCTCCAGGAATAGGAATGGGATTCCCCTGGGAATGCAGGAAGATGGGGTAGCTTTTACATGAGTCAGGTTGATAAGGGGTGATCAAAATATAAAGTGGTGATAAAAGATTGTAGCCTTAGCTGCTTGCTAGAGTTAATTTTTAGATGGAATACTATTAAATTAGAATAGGGTCTTGCTCGCCTATGCTAACTTACAGACAAGATATGGTTAACTTTTTAATGAGGATTCTAGCAGAAATGGAGGCCTTGGAGTTGTGATAAAGAGCTCTGAGGGAGACCCTGAAGATTGATAAAGGGGAGCTCTGAGAGAAGGAGGCAAGATGAAGCCAGTTTTGAGCTCAGCATTCCTTGCAAAGTTGAAAAGGTCAGAGCCGAGGAAGATGTCTTACTTCATCCAAAAGACCCTCAGTAAAGACCCCGAAGGGGTGTTCCGAGGCAGAGTTATAGGTGTGGTGTATGTTAATGATTTCCTCTCCCAGTTTTCAGGGAGCTAATGCATATGTAACACAACTAATGTATATGTAACACAACTAATGAAGATGTAGCATTGTATCACATAAAAAAGGCTGAACAAAGGCAATAGGTGTGCATGTTTGGCGAGATTACTCCCCATGCGCCCGGCGCTGTAAATAAACATATATGCTTCATTACTCTTTGTGAGTTTTGGGGTTTGTTCCCATAAGTCAGGTACTACACTCACTTCCCATCATATAGAAGATTCTATTTCCTAAGAGGAATCATATTATTAGAATTTGTAAATTCATATAGCAAGACCACAAAATATAGAGATAGAGTAAGGAATAGGATGCACCACACAGA
The DNA here is from genome assembly GCF_003945725.1 of Corapipo altera. NCBI lineage: Eukaryota > Metazoa > Chordata > Aves > Passeriformes > Pipridae > Corapipo > Corapipo altera. The sequence continues at coordinate 6,928,663 of NW_020884876.1, read as the reverse complement.
AATACATGGACACTTTCACACATTATGAAGTAGCTTTGAAGAAGTCAAAGGCCATAGTGCTATGCAGACACTGAGATCGTCTGATTTTTCACTGGTGGTGGGTATGCAGGAAAGAGATTTAATAATGGGAAGAGGGAAAGACAAGAAAAATTAAAGTCCCCTTCCATCTTTCCATAAAGCTGAAGTTGAAGTTATCTCTCCTAGAATCAGAAATGGGAAAACGGGTGGGCTTATGTATTGTCCTATTTTATGTAGAACAGGCTTTAGAAAGTTACATATGTCCTATGAAACAAAGTATCCTTTATAGAATATAGTATTCTCACTCAAATAACATACAATTTCAAAACTTTTATGAAAGGTTAACCTTTGTATGTACATAGTTCAGCTAGCTGAGATTAAAGGTCAGAAGACAGCAGAACCTCTTCTAACTATTGAAACAATATGCTCAGAAATAATGATTTCTGAATTTCTGCTTGCATGCCATGCCCTTCAGAAATGCACTCTAAGAAGCTGCTCATGGAGTTACCAGCTCAATAAACACCTAAAGAACCTCCTTTAGCTGAATTGAATACTAATAAGTATTCTAAGGAAATGACAGATCACAGAGACACTCTGTTATAATTGATACCATAGAACAACCCAGGTTCTCAGGGACCTCAGAAGGTCATCTGATCAAATCTTAATGGAAAAGGGAGCCTAGACAAGTTTGTTTAGCACCCTGTCCAGTCACGTCTTCATCTTAGGTGATGAGGACTCCAACACATCACTGGGGAGCCTGTTCCACTGATCAGTTCTTCTCACTGTGAAAAATTCCTTTTTTATTTTAAGATGAAAACTCTCGCAATGCAAGCTCCATTTGTTGTCCCTTGTTCTCTCTATGTAGTTCCTTTTAAAGAAAGAGTCTCTCTTTGTAGTCACCCTTTAAGTACTGAAAAACTGTGATGAGGTGCCTCTCGCTGAACCTTCTCATCTCCAGGGTGAAAAGACCTAATTCCTTTAGTCTTTCCTCTCAGCACAGGTTCTCCAGTCCTTTGATCTTCTTCATGGGTCTCCTTTGGACTCTCTAAAGTCTGTCTGATATTTAAAACATCTCTTTGTTTTGACAACTTGTTACATAAAAAGTGTATTACAAGTAGGCAAATGCAAGCTTATTTTTGACTTCCTCAAAGAAAATGTTCTTTATCTCTATGGGTTAAATTTCATTTACAATAGGATCAAGATTATTTTACAAACTTTGTCTTTTAACTCTTACATCCAAAGTGAAAGTGTCCCATCTGTTAGGAGTCAAGGCAAGTCTAGCTGGAGACTAGTGTTGATAGCCATTACAAAGCTTTAAGTCAACTAAGAAAGTCTCTCTGCACAAGAAGGGGCTAACAGTGCCAGGAGAATGGTACAACAGGTGTTGTGCTGCCAAAAGAGAAGAAGGGAAGGAAATTTAGTAAGTACATTATATCTAATGGAAGAACTTATTGTGGAAATGAAATTTGAACATCCTGATGACGACACCTGGAAATTAATACACATTAACTTTATATACTGTAGAGAAAAACCATACTGTAGAGAAACCATATAGATTTTGTGCTGTGCTAGGGAATATGGTGCCATGTCATAACAGCAACATGACTCAATGATCCATCAAAGGGAGTTTGTTATAGCTTTTCAGGTTACAAACCTGAGTGAGACTGTCACTGAGCTTGTGATCATTTTTCATGAGACAAAATTAGCACTGGTGTTTCCAGATTGCAGCTGCTCTGACACAGATATATTCAGGGTTACAACTCTAAACCACATTTCACTATCAGACAGTGGATACAGCTGCAGGAAATAGACAACAGGCAATTTTTTAAAGAGCACTTGTCTTGTAGTAAAATTTCTCAATTCAGGAAAAAAATGTAAAAGATCTGGCTGAATGCTTCTTACCTACTTTGACTTTTCAAAATGTTATCTGCAGTAGCTCCTATACAAATGTAAAGGTTCAGCATGTAAAAAATGTTTTCAAGTCATTGAAGCATATTTTTTAAGTCAACATACACTTTTTACTGGAGAAGAGGAAGATTAGCTGTTGAAAATCTTGAAATTTTGACTTTTTATCACAATTGAGAACAACGGTCTTCTAAATATCAATAATTTTCCAATGACAAAAAATATGAAAAAGAATAATGAGGTTGGCAGATTTTCTAAACAAGTCCTTCAATAGTAGTAACCACTGAAGTTGACCATCTCTGAATTAGATTCATTGAGACTCATTCCACCATTATCAAGTAAAGAATTAGATTATCTTCATGCCCAAAAAGTTGCAGACAATGAGGTTATGAAATTTTTTATGGAAACTAATCAAAGGTTAATAGTAAAATAATAATATCAATGTGCTTACATTCTTAATGAGTATCCCAAAATTCTTTCAGTGATCAAAGTAATAAACTCTTTACAGTACCAAGAAAAGAGATGAAAACAGTCCAGTAGAATGTTTGAGTCATTTTGATTAGCCAAGAGCAGAAAAACTTCTGAGAAACTTTGAAGGGACCCCTTGAGGAAGGAGAATATGGATGAAGACAGAATATATTGATAAACACATACTGAAGAGATAGTGAATGGATATATTCTTTCACTTTACAGTGTTTTAATCTTATGGTATTTAGTAAAGGGCTTGGATATTACTGCAGGCAGCTCAGTGAAAACTACAGCTCAGTGAGCAGTTTCAGTGAAAGTAATAATTAGGTTACATGAATGCAGGATGTAGAATGTTATTATGTCTTTAGAACATTGGAGACGATGGGGGTCTGCTCTCCTTCCCTCACAGGAGAACTTGAATTTTGATTAGAGATTCAGAGAAGGCCAGTGAGAAAGAACAAGGACACAGAGTAATTTCCAATCAAGAGAGGCTAGTTTTTATAACAGAAATTGTTTATATTCTCAGTAGCAGAATTATTCTCTATGATTAGTTTCCTTCGAGGACACTATTGTATTGTATTATATTATATCAATTATACTATCATATATTATTATATTGTGTCATACCATTAATATTGTTGAAGTATTTACTTTGAAAGTGTACAAGAGTTGCATGCAAAGAGAGAATTAATGGCTTTTCTAATGCTATAATCTATCTTATCTAATAATTGTAGACATTATTATATTAATATCAAATAGTTTATATAATTAATTATCTAAATATTATGTTATCTATCTTATAATATATAATTTGTGTATATTTATACATATATTAATTTTATATTTTATATATTTATGTATAATATATCATTTTTTTTCTATATTATATACACATATTTCTATTTACATCAGTCTACCAATATGGTTACTATATGAACATTAAAATCCTAAATTTAAATTTATCTTACACCCTACCACTGTGATAGATACAATTTGGTTTTGGATGAGACCAACAAATGATATTATGTTTTACAAATAGTTTATAAAATGCTACTTGCTAAAATAAATGAAAAGATGAAAGTCTTTTTGTCACAATATGTCATTTGATTTTTACAGCAGTAGTACACAGGGGAATCATCTTTAATGTCTTGCAGAAGGATTAACTTTTAAAAACTGGCATCTTCTTACTGCATTAGCATATGAAATATGTTTTCCTTACAGTTATACTATTTCCACCCCCACAATATCTCAATTATGGGTGAGAAATTATTTACAGACTAGATAATGGCTTGTGAGTCTCACTCCACACTGAGTCTATTTGCTGATTGTACTCTGAATAAACAATGATGATAGTGTCAAGCCACATTCCATAATTTCTACTGTTGCATCTGACTACTTATTAAGGACTGAGTTTAAATTAATTCTATTTTAGGCACAGTTTGTCATTAGAATAAAACTTGAAAGGGAAATGCCAATGGTACATGCAAGGTGCAATTTTCTCCTATATATGGTCATCTTTTTAGACATAAATTTGCCAACAATCAAATTATATTTCTGCCTCTAGCTCCACAGATCTTTTCAACAGACTGAATCTGTATGTTTCAATTTAAAAAGGTATAAGAACTTATTTCTTACCCTGATCAAAGATGATCTTAACTTGCTTCCTCTCACAAGCATAATTCCAGAAAGGCACTGTATTTTTTCCATGTAGCATAAAACTAGTAAAGCGATAGTAGATAAGACACTAACTCTAAGACTGTATGTAGTAAAACAAAAAATTGAATAGAGCAACTTGATATCATCTATGAAATCCTAGAGTTCTCCTCAAAATAAATATCACAGTCTGTAACACATGAGAATACTTAACAATAAAAATATGAACTGTTTGCTTTTTATCCACAAGTAAGTCACAGCATCAGTTCGGTCATTTTGTCATAACAGTCACTTGAAAAACCCTTAGGAAAGACTACAAACTAGTGTGTGTGTTTCCAATTTCCACTTAGACTCCTAAATAAGGAAAACAGTATCTGAAGAATCCTTCCTTAGTCAGTGAAGGAGTTTCAGAGCTATAACTTATCTAAATTTGTAACTGAGATGGGGTCTCTATCCAAAGGAACTTAATCACTTATTACATGTGAGGTGGCTGCCTACAGTCTATGCAGTATGTAAGAAACAGTGATAAGGGAAAGGGATAGATGTCATCACCTTGACTATATGACAAATAGATCATGTTCCCAGAGGCAAAACTGTATCCATTTTAATAGCACAACAATTAGTGACTACCACTTCTGAGTCTATTTGTTGGTACCAACTTGCTTTTCTTGAGAACGAGTCTTCTTTCTCCTATATTTCTGTCTTATGTTTCTTCCATTGAATGATACTAACCTTCCCAGAGATATCTCATCCTTTCACATTTTGCTAGGAATATATTATGACCCCACTCTTTTGTCTTTTACCCTTTCACCATTATTATTTCTTCATTCCCTCCTGTAGTAATAAAATTCCCCATTCCCATTTTCAGTTAAACTCAGGACCTCTATGTGCTCATTCTTTGTTCTTTAGTGACATATCTCCTTCTACTACCAAATGGTCTAACCATTTCTTGGACTTAGCCTGTCACTCCTGTGTCTTCCATTCAAACTAGGTCTTCTCCAAATTAAAGCAAAGTAAAAGTGTTTATTGAAGAAAATCTTCTCAAAATATAGTTAGAAATGTAGGGAATGATAGTTTACAGTCTTCTGTACATTGCCCAAAATCTATTGCTAACACATGACCTATGAATATTCAGATACCTAAGTTTTATGTCAGTGGAACCTACATATCATTGAAAGTAGGACTGCCGTGATCTGTGAAAAAGCATACATAAATAAAAATAGCAGAGGAAGGAATAATACATCTCTAGTTCAGCAACACAGGGTGGAGCTCTGTGGTGGTGGGTTAAACAGCATGTCATTTGAATACGTAGTGTCTGTACCACAGACTAGATTTTCCAAGGAAAAACCACAGAATTCATGCACAGTATGCCATGAAGCTGGTCTTTTGAAAAAGCCCAGAATATTGAAAGAGTGACATGGATTTCAGTATTTTAAATAATTGAAAATTAACACAAAGAATATGTACCAAACCAGTATTTCTGTGACTTTCTGAGAAACTTGAAAGACATATTCTGCCTGAAAAGAACAGAAAAAAGGCAAAAGTTAATACAACAGAAGCTTTTTAGGTGTTTCCTGTTGCTAGTCACACCAGTGAAGCAGTAATTTCAGCATTAATGTATATAACTGCCCAGGGAATAAAGAACAGAAAAAGCTATTTCCATAATTTTTATGTAAATATATATAATGTTAAGCATAAATGAGATCTGGAAAATATTCTCCTATTACTAAATCAGCAGTATGCCTGTTTCTATTATCTCTGTTATGGTCATGTACAAATGCTTTAATCAAGGATAAATGTCTGATTCCCTCAAGCACTATAAATCCACCAGAAGTAAAAAATGAGCTGTTTAACTGATTAAGTACCTGCAGGCATAACTACTGTCAAAGTTAAAGCAAATTAATATGTGATATTTTAATCAAAATTAAAATCAATTTTGTGAAAGCACACACAAACCATGTCAATTTTTTACATAAAGAAACTCAAATTTCAGGCACTACTTGATGCAAGATACACGAGTTAATGAATCTGTACTGATATATCCAATATCTTTAGACGAATCTATCTATCTGTCTGTGTATGCCTGTAGAAAATAATAATATAATTGAAGAGACATGGTTGATGCCCTGTCAAACAGGTAAATCTGCAAAGACACTAATAGATCAATGAATGAACACTTGCATAACAAAGAAAGAGTAGACAGGGGAAATTATCAGGCAGGATGTAAAAATGTACATCAGACAGAACACTTTATGTTTAGCCTGGAGGGCCAAACTATGATGGAGGGGGGGAAGACTGGAAAACAAGTCTGGTAACGAAAAGATATTGAATACAGATAGGGTAGAAGAAGTAAAACTGCTTCCAGAGAAATGACCATAGATCTATAAAACTTCTGAAAAAATTAAAAAACCTAACAACAGTTTTGAAAGCAACTGAAAGATGTTAAAATAGATATTAGATCATAGTATTGTTAAGGTTGGAAAAGACCTTTAAGATCATCAAGTCCAGCCATTAACCCAGCACCATCATGTTTAGCACTAAACCATCTCTCCAAGTGTCACATCCACATGCCTTTTGAACACTTCCAGAGATGGTGATTTCGCCATTTCCCTGGACAGCCTATTCCTATGTCTGAGCACGCTTTCAGTGAAGATTTTTCCCCTAATATCTAATCTAAACCTCCTCTGGTATAACCTGAGGCTTTTTTCTGTCATCCTGTCACTTTTTACCTGAGAGAAGAGACTGGCAACTGGAAGGTATTGGAGGTTCCATTCCTTTGGTGTTCTCTCCATCTTCCTGATGAATTAGTAAAGTTCAGCTCATGTAGAAGTTTTGCATGTGGTTTAGATAGAGATCATATTGCATAATTTTAAATTATTTATTTGCCATCTCTTCATTTATTTAGGAAGTGGAAACAATACAATGTAAGATGGTATGTTTGATACAGTAAATAGAAAACACATAATGAGAAAAGTCTTCAAGAAAAACAGATATATTATGGTCTATTAATTACCTTATATTTACACTTATTTTGCTATTAATTAGATTTTGGAGACAGTGATTGAAAAAGATGGGATTTGTCCACTAACAGAGAGTTAAATACTAAATATCAGACCCTATGCATAGCTTAATTTCATTGACCTGCTTGATGACTGAAAAACCAAACAAATAAATTGAGTGATGAATACTACATCACTACAACGAAATGTGTACCTAGACTTGTAGACACAGCACCTATGCTAACATAAACATAGATAAGCATTAACCTTATTTAATTGATCTGAAAGTAGCAAGTAAAAACAAAGTGTCGCAAAGTGCTAAAATTGGCCCTGAACATTGTACATTGCAGTATGAGATAGGTCGGGGAAATCTAAGGAGAAACAGAAAAGCTGCATCGTCAATTCAGAAATGCTTTTAAAGCTTCTTTGGTGGAAGAAAAAGAGCCAAATCTAAAGCTTTAATAAAATTTGACTTTGTGCCATATTAATTTTGTGTATGACAAATACTCAAACTCTTCCGAAAGCAGTGTGATATTGTAGAAGGACAAGGCAATGACACAAGTCATGTAGGAAATCACGAACCATAATTTTTAGGAGACTTGTGTATGAAAGTAAAGGACCTCAGTAATTATGTGCAAATGATATTATGGTTTTCTGACTTCAAAGATGCAAGGAAGAAATTCATCCAGGTTGCTTTGCAATTATGTCACAAAATACAGTATAATTCTTAATCAGATTTAATTTTAATTTTTTGTCTGAACCAGTTTTGCAAAATTCCTGATGTTCATAATTTGCAGTGAAATTAACCTTTGAAAATACTTTTTAAAAGCTGAAATGTGGCATTTGCAATTTTTATACTCCTTCAAATAGCAGAATGTATTCTACAATGAGACAGAACTTTTTAATTGCTAATGTTTCCTAGCCTTTGAAAAACTTAAATAAACTCTGAATTAACTTAAATAAAAGCCCTCTGAAAGCTACTAAAACCATTCTGATGTTTTGAATTGGAAAAAGAAAAATACATTTTCAAATTTTCCCAGTAAAAGCTATAAACACATTTTGATCCAGAGGTCTTGAAATGTTTAATTCTATATACTTTCATGATGTTACTTTCAAATAATTGATATACCCTCTTACATATCATCAACTTGTCAAAATGCTAGTTATAACAAAATGAAAATTATTTAACTAATCCAACCAGAAATCATAATGATTATTAATTGAAATTATATGTTTTAACTGTATTTAGAATATTTGATTTTAAGTGTGATAGGTTATGTCATTAAAAGCTAATCACAGGAAACACAGCTGCCCAGCAATGGTCATGGGAATAGCACAGGTAGAGGAGCACAAATGACCTGATAGGTAAAATGACATTGTAGAACCAGCTTCTCAAAAGGCCATCAGAGAAAACTAACTAGACAATTGACCTCAATGGAAACTCCACCAGGATTAGCCAGTCAGTCTCCCTCTCTTCATAATGCTGTCTAGCCTATTGGAGTGATTGCCTGAGTGGGTATGAGACTTGCTATTGATGCAGGAGGAAGAGTATTTTGGGATTGTGTAAAGCTTCTGATATGGCTTAAAAGGGTTATGGAAATAAGCAAGATTCATCATGGGATGCTGAACTGGGGCTGGCTGGTCTGTGGTTAGTTTCCTCCATAGCAACCCATATGATGCTATGATTTGGATTTGCATCTAAAAGAGCATCGCTAACACACTGAAGTTTTGGCTGCTGCTGCTTGTACAGTTTTAAGGTTTTCTCTTTTTCTTATCTACCAGCAACCTTCAATACTGAGCAGCCAGAGGAACTGGGTCAAATTGTCCTTGATGCTCAAGTTTGTGTGAGTGTGGTGTCTGGCGGTGCAGGTGCCCTCAAAGGCACTGTTTTCTCTCTGTGTTGATCCATGCAGTGAGTTGTGTTAGCATTGTGTGTGCACTATCAGGAACACATGCTCAACCTTGACACTGGCTGGACCTGGAGACATGGAGCCACAGCAGTGTCACGTCTATGGGGCTGGGACCCATAGAGGGCCACCTGAAGTCCATCCATTTTCCCTTTCTAGTCTCCGAAGCCTCTGAAGAGAAGCACTTTATTTCATGTGGAACGTTTTGTCATTTGTTCATGGATGTTCATCATCCTACCTGACAACTGTTAGAAATGGCAGTCCCACTAGTGTTAACATCCTTACTGTCACTGCTAGAAGTCCAGTGTAGGAATCCGAGACATTACCGTGACGGAAATTTGAATAGAACTCTTAGTCTCAACATTTAAAATAAATGGGGAATTTTTCAGCCTACAGAATAGGATCTTGAATTTTATCCTGATCTGCATCTACTCATATCATACTGATGACTGGAAAGATTTGCAAGCAAAAAATACAATCCAAAAAGTACATGTATAATATAAGTGATATGGGACTTTTTAGATGAATTAAATTCTTATGCCAGGAATGATATCAACTATATAAATAAGATTGTTACTTCACAGTAAAATTTTGTATTTACTCAGTTAAGTTAATGATTTGCTATCCATTTATTCTTTAAGAAAGGAAGACAGAAAGGAATATATTTAGAAGGCAGAAATAAATACCAGTGGAAGCTGAAAGTGTAGTTTATGGTAAATTATGGGAAAATTTTCCATTTTAAAAGGAAAACTACTGAAATATATTCAAACACTTTTAATTTTTCTAAATTCTGTCCAGATTATATACAGGTATTCCATGTTTAGAAGGTTTACTTTTTGTCCTTGAAGATGTCAGTTATATATATATTTTCCTGAACAGCAAATTAGGATGAAAACATTGACTTTTTCCTTATTTTGTTCCAATTTTTTCTACTTTATTGAAGCCCAGAGGTTCAATAACTGCTTTTACACTGAGTTTAGCGGTTGACTACCCTTAAAATAAATTCAGAGGAATTATACAGGATATCAGTAAAGAGTAGCTGATCCCTCCGGGGTCCTTTTTAAAAGATCTGCTGCAATCTGTGGGTACATTACTTTTCTAAAGGTGAAAATTGACTGTACTGTACAGTAAGTGAACTTCATGAGGTCATGCTATTCCTATGCTGAGTCTGATTCTCATCTGAGGCTATTTTTGATGGATTTTTTATGTCAGAAACAAACAAAGTCAGCTAGTTCAGTAGTGGAGCTGAAAGATACACACATTTTTATTCATACTTTGGGACAGCTGACTGGTAAAGGTTGCTTTTCTATGCTACGCCAAAGTCCTATTGAAAAGTATAAGGAAGGTTATATGCTGCGTTCAAAAGGATTGTTGAAGTACTTTTGCTATATCTTTTATTCCATATATCAAGAAAAAATTTTGAACTATTTATAAAAGACACTGTTTGGGCTATTTATTAAGGTCACCAGGTTGCGTTTAGGCTGTATGACCATAGGTCATACCTTTTACAGATCTTTCTTTTTCTCACGTTCAGAAAAAGCGTGGAAAACAAGTCTCTGAAAGAAAACAAACCCAAAGTATCTATTGATTTCAACAAGTTGAATCAGAATGAATATAGAAGAGAAAAAAGGAAATTACGGAGAGGGAGACATTCACTAACATATTAATAATCTTTCAGGTAACAAAAAACACATGATATGATAAACAATAAAATAAAAGAAAGATGTTGCAAAACTTTCTAAAAGAGAAACTAATATGAATGTTCATGTATTTGCTCCTCTGCAGCCAAATAGGCTTAAAGTCATTCAGGTATCTACCACTTACCTACCTTTGCTATTCCGGAGCACCACTGCAGCCACAGTGTGGCAAGAAAAAATCCCCACTAAATGTTAGTGGCACCACTAATTGCTGGTCATTCATCTTAAGCCTGGGTGTTTTTTTTCAAATATGTCGATGCTTGTACCTTCAAGACTATAATTAAAACACATTATTTTTAACCCAATTATAAGCCTACAAAAGTTACTTATAAATTTAACAAATACTCATCCTGTTGGTAACCATTTTACTATCACTTGTTCTAAATGGTCCAAAATTAAATATGGAAATATTTGCATGACTGAAATGAAATGAGAAATTCAGAAATGAACAACAATAAATGAATATATGCCAAAAAAAAGTCAAAATCTTTCACTTTGGGTCAATTCAGGATTAAACTACAGTTTTCTATACTACCCTAAGAATCATCATTTAGGGAATGGGTCTTCTATTCTCTGATGTCTTCAGTCCTTGACTGAATTATACTTTTCAAGACTCACTATGCTGCTTTATAAGAAAAAAACCCAACACATACAAGGTAATTTAGAAGAAAATGTCCTCCCAAAAAGCTCATGAGAAAATTGGTTCAAGTTACAATTTTCAAGACACTTTTTGCCATAAAAGAGAGCACTATTTATTACTAAATGATTTAAAACTGAAAATTTATAATCAGTTCAATAAATAGAAATACTCCGTACCCATCTATTTCAGACACAAGGAAGCGGTTTAGAGAAAAAGTACTGAAATTTTTTTGTACAGAAAAAATATTTCCTATTAGGAAATCATTTAAGGCAACATTCCCAGATTGCTCTGGGGGATATCAGTTGTATGTTGTGTACTTTGGTTTATCTTAATGCTTCCCTGCCATTACCACTATATTTTGTGTGTGCGTTAGCTATCTTGCTTTACCATGTTTTTAGAAGGGTCTCGGAGACTCTCTGGTCTCCAGTACAATTTTTCAAATTGCCTTTTTTTTTTTTTCTATTTCTGAAGTACTCTTATTCATAACCCGTTTTTTTTTTAAATCATATTAATCTGTAAATTTGTGAAATCATATTAGTCTGCTTAATTTAGAGAAGCTTTCAGAAACTCGGGGTTACCGCTTCTAGATTATTTGGTGCTTGAGAAACTAAAGGCAGAGGAGGTCAAGGGTAATAGCAACAAATTAGGAGATAATAACACGGAGGAAACAAAATCAAATTAAATATGTTGGGTCCATGCCTTGGGCATAATCCGAAGATCCTAAGTCAAGTAAAACTCCAGTCACACATAAATGTACTTCCCAGATGCATCTATGAATTAAGAATGGCTTGTTCTATAAATTACACTAATTGTTTCCTCGGGGAGGATATTGTTGCATATGCAAGATGATGTGTCTGTGGGCAGACATTTTCTTTAATGGGAGAGACTTCAAGGAAACCATTCTCCTTTCCTGGTTACAGCCATTTAATATCACCAAAATATAGTTCTGATAATCTATCCTACCAAGTTTTGTTTTAAGTAATACAGGTTTCAGCTTGATTTATGCATTTTTCCAGGGTACAACACAGGTGGTAAAACCACGCACATAGTGAATTCTCCACTAAACATCTAAGACAATTTCACAGGGCTTTTGCTCTAGGAAAGAATGCAAAGCATGGCCAGGACAAGATGAAGTGCCTTTAGATTTCAGCTGAAATATCTGTAGTCTGTAATCTGCGAAACAAGTTGGTTTCCCTGAAACACTGAGAAATGTGGATAGTTCCCTGTAATCATGAGCACACTCTGTTTTCTCTTTCTTAGAAAACTCTATACTAGCATCAACAGTGTATGAATGTATGTTTTCATGTAAAAATGAAAACATTTTTGTTTTTTCTGTTTTCTTCTGTTTTTCTGTGACTTATGTGGTCAGATGATAACATCTGGTAGACTTCAGGACTCTTCCAGTTCCAGCCTCATGCGAGGCTGTGATGGCTCCAGGTCCAGCCAGTGGCAAGGCTGAACATGTATTCCTGATAGCACACACAAACTGCTAAAACAGCTTACCACACAGACCAGAGGAGAGAAAACTGGATATTTGCTCAATGATGTATGTTCTGTCTCAATGCCTCACAGATTTTAGGACAGGTAGTGAAAATACAAGGCCTGCTATATCATCAAAGGCAGCCTTGGACTTAGGCTGATATTTAAAGTCTGCACTGTGATTCTTAATTCTCTGCTTACCTCCTGACTAATCCTTGAGGTCCATAAACTCAAATAATGCCTCAGTTTCCCTCAGCATCTGTGTTCCATTGGTGTCAGTGCCCCTAATATTTCAGGGGGCAGCTCATTGCCTACATGCTACCTAAATCTAATGCACAGCCACAAACTGAATGGGTTAATGCTTATCTACCAAAGGAGAGTAGAACTAGTAGTTGTAGTAGCCTTAGGATGGAAAGTTCCCATGAAATTTAAAGAATTTATTTTAAACTACTGGTATCTCAATGACTACAGCTCTCACTCAGGACCACAAAACCAAGGTTGAGTTTTCCTCTTTCCCTGGCGTTGCGAATTCAAATCTCCTGTCTCCATGATCTGGAAGTAAGCTCCTCCTGTTGAGGTCATGTAATTGTGAAGAAAAGTCAGTTGGACCAGAGGGAGAACTGTTATGCTTTTTTTAGTACCTATGGCAGTCTCCGGGACTGTGATAAACCAAACTAGGGAGCTCAAACCACACCAGCTCTAGCAAGAGTTACAAGTTTTTCTGTGGTTCTTTTCTTTCTCTCACTCATGTCCTGAAAGCAAATAACAGCACATTGTATTTTTCAAAGAAAACTTGTAGACCTTTGTCTTACAGAGAAGTTTCTGCAGATATTCCTACAAGTATTCACAAAGGTGAATACACTCAAGTTCTAAAGAGAAGAGGCATATTTCAGCTTTTCTGTCTCTAGGCACTCAATATCTGGCTTGTCCAGTATTTAGCTGTCTTCAGACATCATGCTAAGGGTCTCTGTCCTCAACATGCTGGTCTGGATTCTACCTGAAGAAGCAGGAACTTCAAAATTACGTGTTTAAAGTCTCAGCATGGTGGTACACATACTTTTTTTAAGACTAGAGCCCTTTGATCTTTTATTATGTAGAGAATGTTCTAGCCTGAGACATTAGTCAATTCATTTTTTTTATAAAGAGGACTGTACAAAGAAAAGTGTAAATTATACGTCATAGTTTGGAATTTCTCAAATTCCAGCTGCAGGTTTTAGAAGATGTAGTTGCAGTATTAGCTAGAATATCTAGCACTATAGCAAGACAGTGAGAAAAAAAGCTCCCAACACTTTTTCCAAGGGTTATTAAAGCCATATATATAGTGAGGGTTCTTAATTCGCTGTGACAAGACAATTTAGTGTATAAGTTATATGTTAGTCTAAGTTTCTACAAATAACTGAAAATCCTGATGCCATGCATAAAGACATACATATTAGGAACTTATTCTAAATACCTTGTAACCCAGGAAAATTAATAGAGGAATATGAAAGCTTCATGTAGCAATTTATGCATTGCAGCATGTCATGTGCTGAAGAGGCACAGAGAGTCAATTTTGTATTAGTTTGGTTGGGGGGGAGTTGGGGGAGGTTTGGTTTCATTTTGAGTTTGCTTTTTTTTTTTAAAGGAGCTCTTCTTTCATACACAAGCAGGTTTAGGGGTGATGTGCTCTGGAAGATTTTTACAGTGAATATTGTCTATTTTTTATATTTTGATATTTCCAATGAAAACATAATTACAAATCTGAAATCTTTAGGATTTAATGTTATCCTGGTTTAAGATTAGATAAAATATTTCATACATAAAGCCTTCAGGATAGGAAAGTGAATCCCTCACACCCTTCTCACACATATTTTAATGTTTATACTAATCACTGACACTAGGGCAGGTGCCCACAACAATTTTTCAGATGGCTGTCATTTCAAGGTAAAACAAAAATATAGATCTTAGAAGCTACTGACACCTTCCATAATAATTCTTTCGAAAATACTCTGAAAGGACATTGTAATCACTTAAAGAATAGCAACAAGGATTCTGAGTGACCTCGAGGACACAATATACTTCTGAGTTGTGATGAGTTATACAAATAATTCTTACTGACTCTTTTTTTGTCATAGAACAATCTATACTCTTCTCCTGTCATATCATAGAGTGTTGGAGTTCTGGAAAAATAATGTGTAATGAAGATCTTACTGTACTTTGTGGGTTTGTACTCCTTTTTGCTTTCTTTCTAGAATTGTATATGGAAAAATATTTTCATGTTAAAAGTACTTCTAGCTTCATGAATGAGGGAAAAAATGGAAAATTAATCCATTATTGGGAAAAGTAGGTGAGAAACATTGTCTGAAGCATTCTAAGTGCTCCAAAATAAAAAAAAAAAAAAGAAAAGAAAAACAGTGGTAATTTACTATTTCATCAATAGTTCATGACATTGCAGCAAATCTCCTTCATTTTGAAAAGTTGCTTCATGATTTTTGAGCACTTTGAAGTGGAAATGCTAAAGACCTATGAGATTCAGTGTATCAACTGAAAGAATTTAAAATACTTGGTTGTTTTCAAATGAAAAATACAAAATAAAAGTAAGATCTCTGAAAATCTAAGAGAATCTAATTAATTTTTCATTTCAGCTTACGCTTATTCGACTGCAAGGATTTTCCATTACCTCTTCACACTGCGAGTAATTAAAAACAGCTGTGAAAGAAAGATGATCCACATTTTTTACCCCCTTTACTGTTATCAAGCCTTGACAAAAGACTATCATCATCAAATATGATCGAATACCTCAATACAGAATCACATGTTTGGTTAAGAGAGCGTCAAGTTCTGTCATTGGTAATTATGTGGATATAAAGTCAAGAAGACTAGAAAGGGGTGTTTTGCATCTCAGATTTGCAGATGGAATCTGAAAATTATTGCACCATGGGAAACCTCTGTGTTTCGTAGAGGGCTATTGGTGACTAATTCTTTTAAGACTTAAAGTCTCACAAAATATTGAGGAAGGTCTTTCAAATACGGGTTTTTTTAAATCTAATATAGGAAGCATAACTTGAAGAAGGGAAACAGACAAAGACATAGATAAAATGCTTTGTTTTCATTTCTGTTCTGTGAAATGCACATGTATTAACATGAAAATGACCATGAGATTATATAAACAGATTTGAACAGAACAGAACTCAGACTCCCTTTTTTCAGGAAAAAAAATCTCTAAAAAAAGAACAAGACAGACTAAGAATTAGCAAGAAAATTTACTCATAGTCTTCTTTCCCCTGGTAATACCTAGGGGTCTTTAAATCTATTTTTGGAAACATTTGGTACTAATTAATTTTTAGAAACAGCATACTAGGGTGGGTATTAACAGTTGATGGGGGTGGTGACTTTAGCATTTAGGAACCATCATAATGGACTGAAAATTCAGATTCTGTTTGTTTGGGCAATTATTATTTTCTCCTAAAAATATTCTTTGCATTTATCTGATGTTTGTTTCCTCTTTGAGATCTGAAATTAATTTATGAGAGTGTATAAATAAGATTATTTAGATTTTTACAGTCAGAGAATCTCGGGCACTATGTGGGTAAATGTCCTCCTTAGCTTATAGCAGAGTTGAGAAACAAACCAGCATTTTTCAACTGCTAGTTTCAGAAGAAAATGTTATCTTCAATATTTGTTATCTCTTTGGGAAGTTGTGATTTTTTTGATTATTTTAATGTTAATTCAGTTTTTGTTATAGTAATTAAGTAGGTATGATAGCCTAGGGTCCAGTTTGCAGTCAGATGTAAATTACTAGCCCAATCGCCATTTATCCATTTTTTTATGTGTAAATAGTTAGCCCATGGATATCTCATCTACAGAAGAAATAAGCAGACCTGAGAGAAAGTTTCTGATTAGCAGTTACATACTGTGTTATTTGAGTGCTCACACATTCTTGAACATAAGATGCTTTTGGAAAAGCTTTTAATTTTCATCTTTCTTGGTTAAGGAGTTACCTCGTTTTAAATTATGGCATACATAATCCTGTCCATAAGACAAATAAAACCACATAAATCTGCAAATGCTTTTGGAAATTCAGATTGTGATAAAGTTTAGAGGTTTTCCAGTTTATATTCTCAAAACCAACTTGCTAAAGAAAGAGAATAATACATAATTCTTTCAAATAATTTAAAACCCCTAAGTTAAAGTATACAATTGATAATAAAACCAAAAATGTTTAAGTTCTATAATGTTTCACAGTTCTAGAAGACTATAAATCTTTTCTCTAACTAAGATGTTAAAATACATACTATCAAAGCAGTTAGATAACTGTGAAACCTTAAAACAGAAGAACCATGCACCCAAGTGTGGAATTCAGGAGAAATGCAGAGGGGAAACAGAAAAAGAGGGAATGTGGAGACTTGATATGTCAGTGCACCTGAGCAATCAAGTAGATGAAACAAAAAAAATACTGAAGCATCAGTCAGCTTCACTTTAGACAGAAAAAGACATGAGCTTATATATTATTACTGTAGGATACAGTACTTGGGCAGTTTGTTCTTTTCCACCCTCAATGTAGCAGCCACATTTAAATGACTCGATCATTTTGCTCGACCTGGGGAATCACCCTTCTACTGAAGTGTTTTCTCATTTACTTTCTCTGACTCCAAAGACTACCTTTTTCTCAGATGGAAGCTGAGATGCTTTGTCACTCCCTTGAAGTCCTCATTTTTTGTCCAGGTTGGCCAGTGCCTTAGAAGAAGTTAAAAGTAGTATCAAAAATTTTCTATGTACTGGGCTACATCAATATAAACATGAACAGCAGGGCAATAGAGGTGAAACCCCACCTGAAGTACTGCATCCAGCTTTGGTGACCTCAGCATAGATGTGGACCTGTTGGAGAGTGTCCAACATGAAGATTATCACAGAATCACAGAATTGTTTGGGTTGGAAGGGACCTTAAAGATCATCTATTGCCAATCCCCCTGACGTGGGCAGGGACATCTTCCACTAAACCAAATTGCTCGGAACTCCACCCAATGTGGTCTTAAACATTTCCAGGAATGGGGGATCCACAACTTCCCTGGGCAATCTGTTCCAGGGCCTCACCAACCTTACAGTCATGAATTTCCTCCTATTATCCAATCTAAATCTACTCTCAACTTAAAGCCATTACCCCTTGTCTTATCACTACATGCCATTGTAAAAAGTCCCTCTCCATCCTTCTTGTAGGCTCCCTTCAGGTAATGAAAGGTAATGTTCATGCTGTTAGTGTCATCAAAATTATTTTGTGTCATCTTAGAGCGTTCTCTTCTCCAGGTTGAACAATCCTAACTCTCAGCTTTTCCTCATAGGAGAGGTGCTCCATCTTGGTGACCCTCCTCTGGACTTGCTCCAACAGGTCTATGTCCTTTCAGTGCTGGGGGCCACAGAGCTGGATGCAGTACTTCAAGTGGAATGTCGCCAGCACGGAGTAGAGGGACAGAATCACCTCCCTCAACCTCCTGGTCACGCTGCTTTTGATGCAGCCCAGGACACAGTTGGCTTTCTGGGCTCTGAGCACACATCGCTGGCTCATAACCAGCCTCTCATCCATCAGTACCTTCAAGTCCTTCTCCCCAGCCTCCTCTCCATCTCTTCATCCCTCAACCTGTGTTGATACCAGGGTAGCACCTGACACTTGGCTTTGTTAAAACTCATGAGGTTCCCATGGGCCTACTTCTCGAGCTTCTCCAGGGATGATCAGAGGAATGAAACACCTTTCCTTTTAGGACTGTCATGGGTTTAACCTGTGGCTGGGTTTTAGTAGTGTGGGGGGGTGTGTGCTGTATGGTGGCTTCTGTTAGAATCTACTAGAAGCTTTCACTATCCTACAAAAAACCAATAATAAACAGCTCCAGGAGAGATTTCCTGCTACTGGCCAAGGCTGGGCCAATGACATGAGCTTCTGTGATAACATATTTAAGAACAGGGGAAGAGAAGGTTGTTTCACAGAAGAAATTCCAGTCCGGGAGAATGAGTAGCCACCAAGGTCAGTGCAGCCAGAGCGGGGGCGGGGGGGAAACAGAAAGGAAAAAAGAACTACTCTGTGGCTGCTAAGGAAAATTATCTATATTTACACAAAGATAGATAAACACTATAGGCAATATGCATACAAAGAAGAACTTAAAGGTACTTCCCACACAACCGACGTTTCTTCTTCCCCTCAAAGGAACTGACCCGAAACTGCCTCGCTCAGTGCTGAGAAGAGAAGAAAGAGCTCTCTTCCTTCCCTCTGTTTATATATCTGGGTTGACGTAACATGGCATAGAATATTCTGTTCCTCCTGGGAAAGGGAAGTATTATTTAACTATACAAACCTACTATAAGACAAAACAGAGAGTTGGGGTTGTTCAGCCTGGAAAGGAGAAGGCTTAGGGGAGACCTTATAGCAACTTTTCAGTACTTAAAGGGAGTTTATAAGAAAGGTGGGGACAGACATTTCAGAAGGGCCTGTTGCAATAGGACAAAGGGTAATGGTTTTAAACTGAAAGAGGGTTGATTTAGATTCAAGTAAGAATTTTTTTACATTAAGTACTGTAAAAATCTGGAACAGGTTGCCCAGAGAGGTGGTAGATATTCCATTTCTGGAAATGTTCAAGACCAGGTTGGATGAGGCTTTGAGCAACCTGGTCTAGTGGAACGTGTCCCTGTCCATTGTAGGGGGATGGAACTATGTGATCTTTAAGGTCCCTTCCAAACCAAACTGTTCTATGATTCCCTGACTGATTCTATGATTCTATGGTTATTGCCCTTTTACTTTTAATTGTTCATGCTGTTAGTGTCATCAGAATTATTTTGTGTCTCACGGAACGTAATTTGGTTGAATTCTTGCCTTTTGGATGTATAAATTTGGATCATTATGTGGAGGTCCTATTAATAACACATGAATGTGAAACACATATTTCCTGAGTTGATTATGGTTCCTTACAAGACAGATTCATAACATGATTTTCACAGATCACATTTCATAAAAACTAACTGGAATTTGGTGATTTGGTTGTAAAAAGTAATGCCTTTGGGCAGGTGTCTTTCTGCTTGATCTGCAAGTGACAGCTCAGGTTTATGATGTACAAATTACGATATTACAAAAATTTCAGTATTCTGTCTTGTTTAATTCTTTTGCAATTATTTTGGAACACTTAAACATAAAACACAAATTAGCAAAATAGAAAACATAAGTACAATGAAAGATTCAAGAATTATTTAAAAAATAGAGAGGCAAGGGCTGTGGTGGGTATTTTTAAATGAGACCATATTCTCATTTTAGTCATGTCTCAGTAGCAATTTAGGACACATTAAAAGATTTTGATTTTTTGGGAAGTAGGTTAGTGCATTTTCAATGTTGCACGTAATTGATCGATGTAAAATCTATAATTGCTTCTGTAAATTAAGGCTTCTGTACTGAAAATTAAAACAAAGATGTTAGAAATCTTCAAAATATTGTCTGACCATGTAAGAGATGCATAGCACTAGACAGGTTTTAGTCTTTAAGATTTGGCTGTAACATACTGTGGGTCTCTTGCAGTCAGCATTGAATTCTTTTGTTGCCAGGGAAAAGAATGTATGCATGGGGGCTTTCGTGCATCTGATCTCTTTCTGATATGGAATTAAAATATGCCTGGATCACTTACATGGGTATAGGTACTTACATGTTCTTATGGATTGTGTACTCTAAATATAGCTCATCTGTCCTAAAAGGACCCACTTCACCAGTCTGCACTTCCATCTGTTTGATGGTGCCTCATTCTACATTTTAATTCAGAAGAAATTTTCTGGGGACTTTCTCTCTCCCCATTGAGTCTGATAAAATGTTGACATGCATTACTTTCTTCATCTATCTATGCAAGGTTAGAGTTTAAGTGTGCAACAAGTTGATAAGAGATCCATGGTGACTGAGAAAAAAGATCCATTGACCTCTTTAAGAACACTGCTTCCTTGTCTATATTACTTATTTAATGAAAAGAACATTAAATTTCCTCCAATATACTGATAGAGTGTCAGTTAAAGAATCTTAAGTGTCCTTAAATGCTAATTGATGAAGCTGCTTGGAAGTGAGTTTGGTTGTTTTAACTTCATCATGACTCTTCCAAACTCATTTCTCTGAGCGTGGAATACAGATTTTGAAGCTGATCTGCACTTTGTTTAATTGGTGGTGTGTTTGTCCTTAAAATATAATGTTGTACCTGTATTCTATCTACTCATATATTCATGTGTGTTCTTTATTTAACAACATCCCTGATATTAGTGGAGGAAATTATCCTTTTTAGAGAGAGAAAGAATGATACAGACAAAATGCTCTAAGTATGTGCCTTAAAAAAATTATATGGATAGGAATACTCTACTAATTAGAAAGCCCTTGGGAACATTCAGCCAATGAAATCCAGTGATTGACTACATGTTGCTACCCTACTAGATTTAAATAGATGTTGACTCATCGCAACAGTGGTCATAGCAACAGATCATTCCATTTGGAGGGGAGAGGGATATAGAGCAATACTGTGCTTGAAATAGGTTTGTACTTAAACAGACACAGGTACACAGAGAGATATAGATATAAGCATTTCAAACACACTTTTCAAGAGCCTTATACTCATTTTACAACCTGTTAGGAGCTTTACCCTCAGCAGTACTTGGAGTCTACTCACTCAAAGATATAAAATGAGAATTGAACCACTCAGTTTTGCTACAGCATCTCATATCCTGACTTTGTTCTGGTCAACAAACAATCTTTAAATCAATAGTGGATTAATTATCAAAGAAAGTGCATTAAAAAATATATGAGAGTAGGTTAATATAGTTTATATTGATTTTAAATATATGATTTTTTAAAAAGTGAAATCTGAACTTGTAAACAGAAAATTAGTTCTGATTTACATTTTCTTTATGTTTTGTTTAATCAGAAGGTCTTGTAAGAGTTGTAAAAAGTAGCATACCAACATACCACCCACACAGTGATGTTTTATACACTCATCACTGATGAGTTCCTGAGGATAAACTGGCTCCGGAAGCTTCACTTATAACAGAACTGATTTTTTTGAAGATGACACAGCAGTGGAATCACACTCACGTTGTTAGAATAATGCTACAGGAAGCTCTTATAGTTCATCTAGTTCGGATACTTAGTCCCCTTTAGCATCTGAAAAAATTAGCATCTTTATTATTCTTCTGATAATAATATTAGTGAAAATTTTAATAATTTATAATAGCCCCTTTTTACATGTAGTGGTGTAAGAATATGGAAAAAAGAATTGACTGAAGGCAAAGTCAGCATTTTCTCTGTAATAGTTATGCACTTGAAAAGCTGGACTATTTTTTTGTCAGAAGTGCTGTGGGAAAACACGGGTGCAAAATTTTTTAAGAACATAGTACCTTTTCCCACTCAGTAAACAGTTTTTGTTTCAGTTGGACTGATTATGGCAATGTTTAAAATTATTGCCCAGAATCCTTAGTTATTTTTATAGAAGTACGTTATTAAAATTAAGAAAAAAGATGTGTCAAATACATGCTCAGAATGTTTATCTTTTCAGACAGAAAATACATGATATTATGGGCCTAAGTTTGATCCTATGAGAGCAAATTGCTCACTAATTTAAACTGATTTCAAAACAAACATATAAGTCCATTGATCTTTGACAGATTATGAAAAAGGTGGATCTAGTTTTGTGTGTTAAAAAAAAAAACAAAAAAAACACCAAAATGGACCAGAGAAGATAATGCGATAAAAACTCTGCCAACCATTTCTTGTGATTTAGAAATATACTAGTTTCTGTTGAAGCAATTTGTTAATTTATTACATATAGTGGTTCACAAGCTCGGCAGTCTGGGAGAGAGGACATGCATGCCTTTTGGTTTCTACCCTTTCAAGTAGATAGGGCTGTCATGACATCATCATAAGAGGAGGAAAAAAAATTAGCTGTCAATCTTTCTACTCTCTATAGATTTTCCTTACCAGTTATTCAGTATGGATAAGGACAGCAGGGGTCATGTCACTGACATACGGAAACAACTTCTGTGGTGTTTTTTTCTTATTAAGAGATATTAAGAATATTTTCTTATTTTCTTATAAATTCGCCTCAAACTGAGCGAATTTGTCTATCACAGAATTCACTTACTCAGAATAAAAAGGTGTCTGCTGAATAAAAAGGTGTCATTTCTCACAATAGTTGCCTTAGTGATTCTAATAAAATTTGAGACTGTATAGCTTAGTCACATATAGAGCTTAAATATATATAACTACAATATACAGTGACAATATATAATATCTAGAATGCTAATTTATCATGCACATATAAAAAAGTTTGACTTAAGTTTATTAATGTTATTCATCTCTGAAAGATTCATTTTTTCTTGTGCATTTTTTAGTACACATTCCTATATATTTTTACATCTGAGATTACCTTATCACAATTTTTAAACTCTTTAGCAATGAATCCTGATTATAAGATTGAGAAGCTTTTGGAAACAGGTGCTGACAAGTATGAAAACTGCTTTAAGTCATTAGTTATCAATATGAAGATGTGTGGCAAATTTTTATAATCTCATCCTATGGGGTAGAAACAAGCACAACAGAAAGCAACTGCTCTAATCTGATGATAGAAGATGTTACATGATTACACTGTGCAAACTTACACTAGAGGAGCTGGTAAACAGCAAGAGCATTAACAACAAAAATCTCTATAAAGTCCCCTCGACATTCAGACCAACAGCTTCCAGGGTTGTCTCAAAGGGAACTTGGAAACAGGACTCACACGAGTGAGTTCAAAGAATCTCTTTCTGTCCCTACATAGATCCTTTTCTTAATAGGCAAGTTTCAAACCCAGTATCAAGGAAAAGTGTACACTTCTACTTTTAATAGTTTAACCTTCTTTCCAATACCACCAGTGTTAAAAACTAAAATGGTGCCAAGTATATTGAGAATAGTCTACACAGTGCCACAGATTATTGTCAACCAATAATGTTTAATCCTTTTCTGAATTATTTCTTTTAAAATCTACATTAAAAAGTAATTTTCCTGTATTTGTTAAGAACTTAATATTATTCCACAGAATTTTCTACTAAAGTTATGTTCTTTATGTAGGATAGCTCTACCCATTTTCACTGTTTCTAGTCAGTGAAAACGCATACAAAAAATACATAAACATATATAGAAACCCCTTAAAAATCTAAATCACCATTTTCCCAAAAATCACAGGGCAAAGGAAGTTTACTTCATGATCTTGGAGTAGATGTACTAACTGATTATCA
The DNA here is from genome assembly GCF_003945725.1 of Corapipo altera. Taxonomy (NCBI): domain Eukaryota; kingdom Metazoa; phylum Chordata; class Aves; order Passeriformes; family Pipridae; genus Corapipo; species Corapipo altera. Next base: position 6,904,647 of record NW_020884876.1, on the reverse strand, counting down.
TTTGGTTTGCTACACTGTTGATGTAATCATCCATAAACATAAGTAGCTTTTAAGAGCTTGTCTTATGAATACCTCTTTGGAAAGTAATACTAAGAAGGTTGCAAGCTTTTTTTCTTCTTTCTTCTAAGGACCAAATAATTATTTTCAGAGGCTGATGGGTTCCTATTCTTATGTTGCTATGTAGTCTATTGATAAGTGTGCATATCAGAGTTGAAAAATAACAAATCTCTCACACATCTTTCAACTCTTATGAAGGTGTTTCTCTTACTAACATCTTAGGTATTGAGATGGAAAAAAAGTCATAGAAAATCTAATTATCTCAGGACAGAAAGCCTGAACTATTTATAGCCTCAGATGGCTATAAATATTAGGATGTGGATTGATCAGGAAATGATCAGGAGATTGATCAACAGAAAGAAAAAAAGCAGTCTGGTAACTTTTTGACAACTTGTTTTTTTACTAAGAAAACAGATCATGGCATTTTGTGTCAGCAGGTTGCATAGTTAGATAAATTACAATTGAAGCAAAGATTTGGAGGTCATAAAGGTATGTCTGAGTCAAGATAACATTTCCTGACTGGTCACTCAAGGAAGCACATAGGTTAGTTTAAAGTTATCCAAGGAAATTCAGTAAGTCTAAAGAGATTTCAACGCCAAAACCTGAAGATACAAAACCAATCACATATTTATCATTCCTGCAAAAAATATGGTATTTTTTTAAAAGATCTGTCACTTCTGAAAGTAGGTCTTTAAATACTGATTAACTGAGACATAGAATAAGTGATGGAATAGAAATCTTAAGTCAGATAAAGCATGCTACCAGAGGCATTATAACATCAAATGGTGAAGTGATAAAATGAAGCAGGAAAATAAACTCTAGAGTTCTGGACACAGTGATAAGTAAAGATAGTGTTGGTAGAATATGAGTTGTATTTTTCAACGTGTATAGTAATTTAGAAGAAATTGTGTTAAAGTAAATGGAATAGAAATGAAATAAAGATTTTATGAAACCAGAATTTGGTTGAATCCATGAAATGAAAATAGAAGAAAAATAGAGCAAAATACAGAACTAAGATAGTATGTATGGGACAGCAGGACCAACAGCAATGGTGTTTTTATGAGTATGTGAAAAAATTATACAGTACTATAAGAAAGTTGTTTTCTTTTTCAAGCAATCACTAAAGAAACATAAAACACATAAGAAACTGAGGAGAGTCAAGAAAAGTCAGTCGCTTAAATATTCCAGATTGCTATTTGATATTAGTTTTTATTAGTAGATTTATTTCAAAAGATACAAGGAATAGGATGTAAAGTGGCCTTTCACAGGACAGTAGCACAAAGACTGCTTCATAAGAATATTTGTAAAAAATTAAAAGATATCTATTGCTGAGTAACTGGTCTTCATTTAAGGCAGAACAACGGATAGATATTGGTGGCTAGACTGTCTAGAACATTATTAAATTACAAGGTATAAATCTAATTCAAAAAGTATGCTGCATGGTGATAAGAATAGGGATGTATATGAATTGAGTATGCCACAAAAGCTGACTAGCAGAAAATCAAGTCTAACATAAAAACACACACAGACTTTGAAAGAAGAGGCATTTTTCTGTTAATCTGTTGTGTGTGTATCTGCATTTGAAAAACTTACTCTATGACTTTTGTTAAATTTTCCTCTTAATACATAGGTTTCCTGTCACTTATTACAGAATAGAATCATGGAATCATAAAATCAACTGAGCTGGAAAAGACCTCCGAGATCATCAAGTCCAACCCTTGATCCAACACCGCCATAGTTACTAGACCATGGCACTAAGTGCCACATCCAGTCTCATCTTAAAAACCTCCAGGGATGGTGAATTCACCACCTCCCCGGGTAGCCCATTCTAATGTCTGATTATCCTCTCTGTAAAAAATTTCTTGCTAGTATCCAACCTAAACCTCCCCTGACACAGCCTGAGATCACGCCCTCTTGTCCTGCTGCTGGTTGCCTGGGAGAGGAGACTGACACCCACCTGGCTACAACCTCCTTTCAGGGAGTTGTAGAGAGTGATGAGGTCTCCCCTCAGCCTCCTCTTCTCCAGGCTGAACAACCCCAGCTCCCTCAGCTGCTGCTCATAGGACTTGTGCTCGAGTTCCTTCACCAGACTCATTGCTCTTCTCTGGACCTGCTCCAGCACCTCAATATCCTTCCTGAACTGAGGGGCCCAGAACTTGACACAGTACTCAAGGTGTGGCCTCACCAGCGCTGAGTACAGGGGAAGAATCACTTCCTTGGACCTGTTGGCCACACTGTTCCTGATACAGGCCAGGATGCCATTGGCCTTCTTGGCCAGCTGGGCACACTGCTGGCTCATGTTCAGCTTCCTGTCAATCCAAATTCCCAGGTCCCTTTCTACCTGGTTGCTCTCCAGTCACTCTGTCCCCAGCCTGTAGCACTGCAGGGGGTTGTTGTGACCAAAGTGGAGAACCTGGCACTTGACCTTGTTGAGCCTCATCCCATTGGAATCAGACCATCTCTCCAGCCTGTCCAGGTCCCTCTGCATAGCCCTCCTGCCTTCCAGCAGATCAACACTCCCCCTCAACTTAGTGTCATCTGCAAATTTGCTAATGTAAGACTCAATCCTCTCATCCAGATTATCAGTAAAGATATTAAACAGAATTGGGCCCGACACTGATCCCTGGGGGACACCACTAGTGACCGGCCGCCAACTGGATGCAGCACCATTCACCACCATTCTTTGGCCTCGCTCTCCAGCCAGTTCCTAACCCAGCAAAGAGTGCCCCTTTGCAAGCCGTGGGCTGCCTACTTTTTCAGGAGTATACTGTGGGAGAGGGTGTCAAAGGCTTTGTTGAAGTCCAGATAGACAATATCTATAGCCTTCCCCTCATCCACCAGGGCTCATACTCCATCCCCTCATCCACCCTCATACTTCAGAGCTTGTTTAGATCCATTGATCTAGAGGTTAATTTAAGTTTTGACTTTTTTTCTTTTTTTTCTTTTTTTTTTTTTTACTTTAGATTAATTGATTTTTTTCCCTACCTGTACTTGTCCCCCCATTCTAAACCTACTTAACCTCACTGGTCTGTTGCTCTCCACTACTGTGCTTTGCTAATTTCCTTATTTTGTGTCACAGACTTCCTGTGGCTCTCTCTTGTGAATTACACCAAATAACAATCATCAAAGCCATAAACTCTCACTTTTTGTTCAAAGAAGCACCTCAGACAAGAGTAAAAAGAGGAATAAAGACACAAATTAGTTACAAAACCTCATATGAAAGTCAGAATAATTATTCAAAAATATCAGTTGATATTTTGGGACCTCACTCAGCAAGAATCATACTGAACAAATTGTAATGATTTGAAACAAGAAGCTGGGCTATTGGTACTTGTATATTTTCTTCATTGAGTGAGTGATTGTGTATGTTTGAACACCAAATACTCCAACAGAGAAGTCCGAAGAGCTTTGTAATCTCTATTTCTCACCAATAAGATCCTATGGTAGAGCTTTGGGTTGTTTTTCAGAAGTGTCTTTCTCTTCCATTGATTCTCAGATAACAAGATCGCACCAATCTTTCCAGTCAACTGCTTTAATAAAACAATTGTGACAAAATCTCATTGATCAATCATTTTATCCAAGAAATTATTGCAGAAGTTCTGGTGACATAAGACTACATTTCCCAAAAACATTGCTCTTTCATGGTAGATATCTGGCCAAATTTTCAGGGAAGCAATTGAAATATACAGTCACAAAGGACAATATGTGATGCAGTACTAGGATATGGTCTCGGTAAAAGGATGAAGCACTTATTCCATTTGAAATTCTCAGGCATTCCTACACAATGGTGATGTATTAGTATCATGAAACATATATCATTACATTACAAACAAAGTAAGGCATATGCATACATCATAATCTAAACCCCTGTAATCTGTAGAGGTAGGATGACTCATATGGTTTGAGAGTAAAGTCATATAAAACTTGATGTAAAAAGATCTGAATCCATAGTCCATCTAAGCACTTGCTTGTTGTAAATGCAAAAATAATCTAGACATAGCCAGTGAACATAATTATCTTCCTAACTGCAATGCTATAAAAACTGCAGTAGATATTCAAATAAGACCAACATTAATTTGTTAAAAACCCCTAAACCTTCTCGGGTTTTATCTCTAGATTTTAAATATTATTTTTTCATTTTTAGAAAAATTGCAACTTATTCAGAATTCAGAGATAAGTATTTGATTAAGCATTAGCAAATTAGAATATAGATTAGGCCTACATGAATGTAAATACTGATGCCCTTTTATGCAATCCTTCCAGAGACAGATTTAGAAATAACACTTAACGTACTTAAAATAACTAACCAGGATAAATCAAAATGTATGGAAATGTTTATGTCAGAAGCTGCCAGAAGACAGCTAATCTCTTAGTAGAGAGAGGGAATTCCCCTTTCTCATCTTTAGAATGAGACACATGTCATAATCTAGATATTCCCAGGGCTCAAACTACAACAGGCCAAGCAGCAGTTGCTGACCACTGCACAATGAAAACCAAGTCACAATCGACTCAGGCCAAGGAAACCAAAGGCAAGTACTGAGATTTTGCACTGCCAGGTCAGTGTAAAGCCTGATACCTTCCCTGGTAATGGTGTTTACTGGACATGGAGATGTTAGATGTTAGTAGTGAGTCAGAGAGCCACAGAATATTCTGAGTTGGAAGGGACCCATAAGGAATATCAAGTCCAACTCTTAAGTGAATGGCTCATATGGGGATCAAACCCACAACCTTGGTGTTATTAGGACCATGCCTTGACCAACTGACCTAATAGCAATTAAGGTGATTTCAGAGAAATCCTATGACAACAACTAAAGAGTAAATTCATACAGTTAATGGTTTTTTTCACTGTGGCTTTCACAAAAGGGAATATACCACTTTTTGATTTACCTCTGGTTCAGTCTTTCATAATTTTTCTTTGAAAACCCTTTCTTAGAGGTGTTTGAATAAAATCCCTAAACTTGAGAGACTAAGGTAGAATTATTCTGCAAACTCAAAAAACCAACCAAATAGCAATTTGTAGATTTCCCTGATTCTCCATCTAATTGCATTATGTATGGAGCTATGTGACAAATGCAAGCTTGGCAGACCTCACATTGTCTAGTCACTTTTCAGCAATGAAATCATAAGCACAAAGTATCACTTATTATTCAAGTGTTTTGTAATGTACCAGTGCTTAAAGCTGATGAAATAATCATGTTAGCAAAGTCAGCTACCAAAAAATCATGGTACTCTCTCCTTCATTAGTAGGTTGAGGTGAAGGCAACTAATTGATACATGAACCAATCTAAGTCACTGGTTTTATTCATTTTTCCAGAACAGCTTTTATCTGAAAATCCCTTAAAAAAGAAGCAAATAAAGCAAAGTCTCTGTGAATGAATTTTTTGTAAGTTGCCATTTTGGTTTTTTTTATACAGTGTATGCTGCAGTCTCTGGCCTCTCTCCAGGTTCTTAGGTGTCTTAGAAATTTAGAAATAACAAGACACCTCTTGATTTTTCAGTAGAATACCTTAATTAAATATTTTTTGAAGTGCAAAAGAAGTAAAAGCAAATCTAAATGAATTTGTTCTGTCAAAGAAGAGTTATATAAACTGTTCTTCAGTCCCTAGTTTATACAACATAGAAAGCCCCTAGTCTCTTTCAAAGCTTAAAGAAAACAAATCCAAAAATCTTTATATTCTATTTAGGAGGACAATAAAACCTCCAGGCTCTTTTTGATTCACAGAACCACTGAAAGTCCTTAACCCTGGAAATTATCTTACTAGTAATCCCTTAGCATCTGATTTTAATGATTACAACTAGACATAATATCATAGATGTTTTATGTCTTTTTAACATAAACCAAATACCTTAAACTCTTGCCAGAAACTCTATCAGGTAAGCATATGCTATCTCTGTCAGTTACTTTCCTTAAATCACTAACATTATTTCATTGTCAGCTGCTTTAAGCCACATGCAACTATACTATATGGGTCAAAAGAGACTATAACACAGTGGGTTGGTGAATCTTAATAAACAGTATAATCAATGGTAACATAGAATAATTTTTAATATAGCATTCAATATTTACCACAATTAAATTTTATAACAGCCTGCAATTTTACAAGTCAGAGATCACTTGCATTCTCAAAAAAGAAAATTTGCTTTTGTTTACATGGTTTTGCTGACCTTAATATACTGAATAATGACTTCTGTTGTCCATGTTCAGTATTGAGGTTAAGTATGAGAAACTGAAAATCACAAAAGTTTTAACTTTTAGATACTGCAAAGTAATTAAAGATATTTAAAATATTCTAGATCTAGACTTATCAAAATATCAAGATTTAAACAGATCATTAGGAGATTCTGACTACAGAATATTTTTCTTGTGTTCTCCAGTTTGGAATTTTTTTATATAAAAAGGGATCTAATTAATGAACATGCTTAAGATACACTGAACAAATGTCTCAAAGATCCCCAGTTTTCCATCTCTCTTCAATCATTTAATTTGTGTGTTGAGAAGACGAAGTGAAAAGGAGCTTCAAGGCAAGCCTAACCAACATAAGCAGTCCCCACACAATAAACAAAGTGTAACCTCAGAGATTTTTTAACTACTTAACTAGAATTGAAATCTAAAACATACATTGAATAAGAATAAATAAAGGGAATAAAGAGGTGAAAAAATACAAGAAAATGAAAACAGCCTTGTTGGTGATGAATCAGAAAAGGTTAAGAGAAGACAGAAAGTTCTGTTACAGATATACTGTCCTGGTGAGTAGAAAAGAGTTATTAGGTTGGAATTTAAACTATAGATTCTGCAACTTGGTGCTCATAAAGCACAAAATGTTTCAGAACTGGTTTCTAAAAAAATTAAATCACACCTAGAAAAATTTCAAAATGAGAATAAGCACTATGCTTTGAAAAGCTAAAATAGCACGATCTATACTCAAAAGCAGAACCCCTTTCGGTGCCTCAGATTTCCTATCTGTAACATAAACAATGTTTATCATAATGGGTTTATCTGTATACCACTTAAAAATCTATACAAAAATACCCAGATATTTCTAGTAAGAGCTTAGTAAACATCTTCCAAAAAATAAAACCTGAATGTTTAAAAGTTTTTGCAAAGAAAGGCTTATACTTGTGAACCCTGGAAAAAATACAATTTTTTTCCAGTAGACTATAAACCAGTGATGAATTAATTAAAATCCCTTCTTTTAGACCATCACACTCTTTCTTTGAAGTGAGACTCATGTTTGGTGGGTTCAAGTAACTTTAAAAAATTAACCAAGACAGTGGAATGCACATCCAAAGAGAGTAACAGAAGCTGAGGCTATCAACAAGTTGTTCTCTGTAAGTGAAACTATAACTCAATACATTCAGAAGGGATTTTTAAAATTGTTATCCATAAAAGATAACTCCTTGGATTATTGCTAGTAATAATTCTTTTGTCTCGACTCTCAGATTAATACTTCTCTACTACTGGATCAAAGATGAAGCAGATGAGTGCTACGTAACTTTCAAGGAACTATCTGCATGTTTTTAGAAAAATCATCAACAAAGCTAGAGTATGTGGAGGGGACAGGACAGGAAGAGAGAAAGGGCAGTGGACCTACTGTTGAGAGTAAACAGTGTGAGACAGCTGCATCCAGGAACCCGGAAGCACAAGAATTTGCCTGCTGAGTTTAACTGGTCTAATACCTCTTTTACATATCACCTGATGAGTGTGTCATATCCAGCAAATTGCTAGGGACAATTTTTTATGCAGGTTGGACAAAACAATCTGGAAGGTTCTTTGCTATTTAGAATCAAGGATGACCTTGCCAGATGCATAATAGTTGATGAAAACCTTTGCTGAAGGGACCATGAGACAGTAGAGATTTAATATCCTTGGGAAAGTGAAACACAAGACTAAAGGACAGCAGACTTTGGCATTATCAGGGAACTGATAGGCAGGAAGCCATGGGATGCTAATGGGCAGGAGGAAGGGGTCCAGAAACAGCCAGTTGATTTCTAGGACAACCTTCACAAAGCACTCTCTAACAGTCTATTGCAATGGGCAAGAAGCTGAATAGGCATGGCAGGTGGCCAAACTGGTTAAATAAGGAATTGCTGACCGAACTAAAAAATAAAAATATCCTATATGGAAGGTAGAAAAGGGGACAGGCTACCAATGTGAAATGCAGAAGCTTCACCTCCATTTGCAGCACTGGACATGAAAATGGTAAGGATGTGAAAGGCAGATGAAATTTTTTTATATATCCAATAAATTTATATAATCTTCAAATGTGCCCCTCAAATCTTTACTCTAAATGTCACAAAGCATTGCTAAAATTTGGACTAAGACTAATTTTCATCATATGAAGAACATTTGGGGAGCTGACAGTGCAGGAAGAACCAAAGTTGGATCAGTGTAATCAAAGACTAATGTCTGTAACTCCAAGTTAATTGTGTTGGTTACATATTTTGAAATTATAATGGGGAAAAAAGGTACTATGTACTGTGATCAAATTAAGTTTGATCACAAGTTACTGAATCACATCATAGGATTTGGAAAGATCAAGTGATTTTTTTTATACAGCAAAGCATGCATATTTTTGATACAGGCAAGGATCAGACAGCAATTTAGATAAATCTAAGTCTGGGAAAACTACAGTTGAATGCATAAGAGAGAAAGGAAAATTGATATCTTGACAATCTGTGATAGGTTTATCTTTTGAAAATGTTTTAATACAGTACTGTCCTAACCTATCTGAATCTATCTCTCTGCCAAAGGTTGCCCTGTAGAGACAGCAGAGAACAGACTGAATGTTCTTACAGTTACTTTGGTTCACAGTCTGACTGTGAGACTCAAACTCCTAATAAAAGGAACTATCATTAATATATCGAAGTGCAGCAGCTGACAAGCAACAAATTCTGCTTAGCTACTGAGACGGTGGTGATCTCTGGCAAAAGGGCAAGGAAGATGCTTCAGTTGAATCCATGGTGGTGCATCCGACAGAATTTTAAATTAGTATTTCCCATTTCAAACTGGAAAAAAATTGAATTTTTCTCTCTTCCAATTGAGCTCTTGACTGTTTTTTATCATATTTGTCTGCAGTAAAATTTTAAAGGAAAAGTGAAACTTAATTGAGGGAATAATTTTTAACTACTACCAGCATTAAATACATTTTCAATATAATTGTTTATGCCTGCCTTTTTAAACTTACATAATATTAAACTTGCTGTCTTTTTAATGTTTCATCTCTGAAGTTGTTGCTACAGGCTTTGAAATAGTAGTTAACTACATTTTGGAATTTAGATGAGCTGCGACCTATTTCATTTTTTTCCCTCAGTGCCAAAAACACTGTCTTTCAAAACAAGCGCTATCAAATCAAAGATTTGATGCAATTTATTAGGGCAAAGTGTTCACTTCTAATCTGTTAATAGAAGTGCAGTACTGTAGTACATGATAATGAATACACAAAAAATCACGTGAGGCTGATTTGTGAATTTGCTGGGTGTTTTCCCCATGTACATGATCAACTTTATGATACATTAGATTATCACTCCCATATTCCTGTTAGAAGGCTTTCTAACTCTTGTGGAGAAGTGCTATTTTTGTCCAACAAATGTAGACTTCATGGGTACAATTCAGCAATAAAAATGGTATTTTTGTTTATTCATTGAAAACAACAAAAATCCATAGGTGATACTTTCATTTGTAAGAAATCACTCCTAATTGGGCACTGCCTTTCAAGCATAATAATCTGGTAATAGGGATGAATTTACATACTCATGCAGATCAGCAGATATTAGTGCATATTTTGAAACAGTTCTATGCAGCATTGGCTCACTGACTGAATTAACATACTAGTTGAAAAGAAAGTAGGTAAGCACAACGGTATCCAGGAGATCAAGTTTTCCTCCAGGATTCCTAATGGCAGTTTCTTGTAGCAATTTTCTCTGCGTCACTTTGGTAACTACAAATATGAGATAATAAGTGTTCTTTTATTCTCCCATCCTGTCTCCTCTGTTCAGACTCTAAGTTCTTCAGGAGAGCAATGTGTTCATACTGATCTTACAGTGATCACTGTGAGATTATCTATCTATCTATTTATCTATTTATCTATCTATCTATCTATCTATCAATCTATCTATCTATCCATATATATATATATTAGAGAGAGAGAGAGAGAGAAAGAGAGATACACACTGTGTCCAAGAGGTGTGTTTATTTCAGAGTAGGTGCTTTACTTACACTTGAACTTCAAGATAAAGGGAAAGAAACAAATTATTTTAAATTCTGGAAAGGTATAAGGATTTGATGTATTAAGTGCAAATGTAATATATTAATAAATTTGAAATAGATTTATAAGCACCTCCCATATGAATTCCTGATTTTCAACTAGAATTTCTAGTAAGAGAACATACTTTTGGTGAATATTTTTCCCCAAAATAGTTATTAACAATAACAGAAAACAGAATAAACAAAAAACCAAATAAGATAATAAAATGGTACCTTAATTAATGAAGTAAAATCACTCAAGAAAAAAAAAATCATTTTTGCAGAGACAAGACATTCCTGCTTTCAAATGCATTTTAAATGTTCAATATAGTTTTATGTAAACTTTGAATTAAATTTTGTATAAAAGGTTCTTAGAAACAAAAGAGGCAGGCATTTAGGTAGCCCAGGAATGGCTCTTCAGAGGAAATACTGAAACCATTATACACAGATTATGGTCAAAATAAGAAACGTGCTTAAAACAGACATTCATAAAACTTTTTGCAATAAGCAAGGGAAACATTAGTTCTGTCATTTCAAAACACGTGAGCTCCACCCTTGGAACTACAGCTTTTTTGACAAGTACTTTTGTTATTATTATATGTGCATTAATCAGAAAAATGCATGACTTAAAGTGTTATATTTATAATAAGAACTTATATGTAAAAACATAAGACAATTACTTTCATTTTTGTGCTTTTTATGAATCTTTCTTTAATAGACCAAGGACAAATCTCCCTGTTATGTTTTTGTGAAAGAACTCAGATCTTTAGGCAAAGTTTTAAATATAACACTAGATAAAAGATATATTATATAAATTCAGTATACATTTTCTTAATGCAATTTTTTTTTAATGGAAACTGTGTAATGAACTGCTGAGGAAGTTTAGCTTTAATCTGTGGAATATAGCTTCTTAATATCTGCACCAACTATTTCTGTAAAGAACTTAAATAATATGTATCCCTCTAATGAATCTTGATGTCAGAGTTAAGTCAAGAGATTTGCATGAGCATTTAGCTATCAGTCTGCTTTCCAATATCTCAAGAAAACGTAGGAGATCAGATAAACTCTAGGGGAAAAAATGAAAAATATCACTTCTTCAGGTGTTTTTGTAGTAATATCTTCTGAACTTGCTAACTAAAATAAGTTTTTCTTGTTTTTTACTCCTACTGAAATTTAGAGTCAACTAAATTAAGAAAGCAGTAACTGAAGAGAGAATTTAACAACAATTCAGGTGCTCTGGATTATGAATCTTGGAGACAGATACTGACCTGTTGGACCTGCAGTGGCGACATTGATAAAGGAAAAGCAAAGCTCACAGTTAACTGCAAAATTCCAAACTGAGATTGCAAAAATGACACACACAAAAAAAGAGGAAAAAATCTCCAGATTTTTTAAAAAATAGTTCCTTAGTTGTTTAAAGTGCAAAGTACAGGAACAAATCTGTGAGACTTTAGAAACTTGAGATCTTATGATTTATTTTGAAACAGTGACTCTACTAATGTAATTGATCTTTAAGGATTCGTTCCTATTGCTACTGAAAAAATTAGTATGGAGTAAGACTTAAAGCAATAGCATCAGAATATGAGCCTGAAGGAGAGAAATGGGTAGGTTTCTTTCATATCACAATCACTGTTACCGAGTCAGAAAGCCAATATATATTATTTACTAATTTATTAGCAGTGCAATAATGTTATAATCAGCTATGCTTCAAAAGTCATATTAATAGGCCTGTCATTTGCCCCTGCATTCTTAGGAGGTAATCTGACCCACAAAAAGCAATATTACACACTAATAAAATTAAAATGCAAAGTCTTCTGTTAATACAAGAAAAAGAATACCAGACTGCTGAACACTCGGAGTAGACATTCCATCTTGTTTTTTCAAGTGAAGCAAGATATTGCTGCGCAATGGATCCTAGCACTTTGTGACACATTTGAGTAATGATTGCAGCTGAATTTAAATGCAAACCATGAGAAAGAAACACACAAATTAGCAGCTGTCAGACACATGATAATATATTGCAGTATTCTATTGTTTGATTTTCAGCTGCCTTGATCTCGGATAGATTGCTAGACCTTCAGTAATGAACTGCAAGAAAAACCCTTCAGAGAAAAGATGTCTGTAATAAATATGGATCCTCTTGCTAGAAAACGCTACTACTCATTTATGTTAAAAAGAAAAACACAAAGCCTTCCTCTTTACTTCTAGCAATCAATGTACTTTACTAAAATAAATGGGTTACCCCATTTGTTACACCTCTGGATTTTCATAATTTCCAGTATATGAACTCTAGAATTTTTATATTGTTTAGGAGAAAGCAGTAATCCTAGCCAAAGTGCAGTTAGCTAGAACTGATGGAGAGCTGGAATTCCCTGGTCCTTAGTTATATATTTTGTCACCTTCCATTTGCAATGTATTGTAATAGTCCAATTACAATCTATTAATATACTTTTACCAGACTTGCTTGCAGCCATAAATTATGTTTTGTGCTCAGTATTCAGATGATTTACATTCTACTACCACGTGTTACACCCAAATTACCTCTTCTCATTAAAAAGCCATCCTGAGAACAACCACCTGTTTCCATAAAAAACCATTGTAACGTAACACACATAGTACTGAATAAACATTACAGCTTCTGCAGTCATTTTAGCATAATATTTAACATCAGTGTTTCGTGGTAAAAATACAGTTATGATCACCCAACAATGAAAAACATTCATCAAAACACTTTAATTGTTAATTCAGAGAATAATAATAAACAGTTATATCTGTCTCCAGTCCATGTGTATTTCATAACATCTGCAACAACAATAAAAAAGGATGAAAAATATCCACTCAAAATATTTTTCATAAAGATCATGCCTTTTAGAAGTTTCTGCTCAAGACCTATATATCTCAGAACAGGCCCTCAAATATGAGACTTTTAAAAAGAGGAATGTAAATAATATTTTATTTAACATTATATCTTATTTTTGTCCGTATACTATTCTACTTTTGAAACCTTTCCCAACCTTCCACACCAAATTTTTATCTGTTTACTGGACATATTAACTCCAGATAAATCTTGCAATATGAGACTGGAATGTATTGTGCATGAGTTTGCTTTGCACGTTAAGCCATGACTGTTCTATTTATATAAATTTTCAGAAGTTTGAACTAAAATATATCTTCTGTTTCTTTTCTATAAAAAAAATTTAGTATTTTACTGGTTTCAAAAATTCAATTTTATGACCCTAATAAGTTTCACATATTTCAAACATTCACAGTTCCTTTTCTACTTTCTTCCTTCCCTTCTTCTCCATTCAAAAAAAGTGGGAAGAAAAAGAAAAGAAAGAAGAAGAAAAGAAAGTTGCTTTGATCACAGTTACTTCCCAAAGAAGGGCTGACCACCTGATTTTGATGATTACAGTTTCTACCCTTTTAAACATTGTTTGCTTACAATGGATAGATAACTGTTCAGAGGCAGGCCCCACAGATGACCTGAGTGCCTGTGTGTCAGTCATATTCTTTGGGGACAGTTAGAGAGGAGATGTGACTTGGGGAAACTGGCTGGGCCCAAAGCACGGAAGGTGACTAAGTATGGCACACTCATCAGACATATGGTCAGAGAATCTGTGTGTGAAGAGCATCATGACAAGCTCTGTTTATATCTGCTTTCTGTACAGGGGATCTTATGTATGGTCAAAATCTGCTTAATTCACTCCTTTAGCTGACATTTCCTTCTTAGTACTATTCATTCTCTTAGCTTCAAAGGTCTAATTGCAGGCCTGTTACCCAGACAGGAACCTATCCCTTTCTAAATGAGGCTGACCCCTGTAATAAGTGATCAGATAAATTCCAGAAGTCCCTTTCAATCTCATTCATTCAGTGATTCTCTGATACGGACTAGATTTTGCAGTGCTAATTAAGAATATTCCGAATGAAAATTTTAAAGCATGACAACGAAGAGAAATAAGATATTTTGCATTATATTAGGGTATTTAGCAAACACAGTGTATTAATTTCCCCCTGGTGTCCGTCAAAGCCATGCTGATACAAAAGTGCTTTTACCATTTTAGGTTATGTTATGCAGGGTAGCTGGTGTTGCTATGACAGCTGAAAAGGTTCTCCTGTCAGGCTATGCTGCGTCTCTAGCAGGAGCTATGCCAGTGTGGCTGTGCTAGCATTAGCCTTGTAATGTAGATGTGTTCTGAAATATCAATGGAGCATGATGCCCGGAAACAGAAAACCTCTGGAAGCTGGTACTATTGCTAGCAGAAAGGGATGGTTTGTGTTGTAAATAAAATTAATTCTTTCTCAGAAAATGTGGAGCTATGAAAATCTGATTGCAGGATATAGTGAAGCAAGTCCTTTGACAAACTCTGAGCATTGTATAATTCCATTCAGATACCATGCCTCGCTGCAGGACAAGCTCATTTTAGAGGATATGTACGGAGATATATATGCATTTATGTGTCTACTGTTTTGATTTTCAAGGCAGAGTTATTTGCACCAGATGGTCTTCTTCCAAAGTCCACAAGACTGTAATTTTTAATTTTTTTGTTGCTGTCAAATGTAATTTGACATTTCCCTCTATTTTACATCTCCAGATCTCTTCAGAAACTGGAATGGAATCTCAAAATATAATTTCAAGTTGTGATGAGAAAAAAAACCAGAGTGAGGAAGGAACTGCAGTTCATGGTATTGCACCATAATCATGGGGAAATCATGTCTGAAATACTGGTCACTAGAAGGTTCAAAAGAACATTAGTAAATCCCCTAAGCACTAATGTTGAAAATACTGATATAAATCAAACAAAAATTAGGTATCATTACAATGACATAAGCAAATGACATAAAACCTTTACAGCTGCAATATAAAACATGTATAATGGAAAAATATATTTGAAATTACAATGCTTGTAAAGTTGCATACTCAGTCCTATGAGAGGAAGTCCTAAAGTTAGGTAGATGTGTAGGTAGCATTGCAAAGTCTTTGATTCTTTTAAAAAAGTGGGAATCTGAAATTTAACCTGAATCTTAAATTACAACAAATAAACATTAAAATTTCTGAGACAAAATGGGTGTTGTAAAAAAGGCATTCAGTGACTCTGCATCTCTGTTTCCAGGGTCCTCTTTTGATTTAAAAACGAGCCCATATTATCCTTAGTTTTCCTTTTGTTACTGGTGTATTCAAAGAAATCCTTCTTGTTTTCCTTGACATCCTTGGCCAGATTTATTTCGAGATGGATGTTGGCCTTCCTCATCTCGTTTCTACTTACTCTGTCAACCTGTCTATATTCTTTCCAAGCGGCCTGACCCTGCTTCCACCCCTTGTGTATTTTCTGCTTACACTTGAGTAATGACAGGAGTTCCTTGTTCATCCATGCATCCATCTTGTCCCCTTTGTGTGATTATTTGCTTATTGGGATGCATTGTTCTTGAGCCTGAGGGAAGTGATCTTTGAATAACAACAAGTTCTCTTGGATCACTCTTCCCTGCAGGGCCCATTCCAACATGATTCTTCAAGAAGATCCACGAAGAGGCTAAAGTTAGCTCCTCTGAAGTCCATGGTTGCAATCTTACTTGCTGACCTGCTTCCTCCTCATTCAATACTTAACTCCATAATCTCATGGTCACTACAGTCAGGGCTGCCATCAACCTCCACATCTTATCACATTTTAGGAAGAAGTTCTGCACAGAAAGAGTGATTGGGCATTGGAATGGGCTCCCCAAGGAGGTGGTGGCATCACCGTCCCTGGAGGTGTTTAAGAAAAGACTGATGTAGCACTTAGTGCCATGGTCTAGTTGACAAGGTGGTGTTCGGTCATAGGTTGGACTCGATGATCTCAGACATGTTTTCCAATCTGGTTGATTCTGTGATTCTGTGACCTCCAACAAGGTCTTCCTTGTGTGTTAGTATGAAGAGCACACAATTCTTTGTGGGATCCTCCCCTACCTGTGTCAGGAAGTTGTCCTCAGCATTTTCCAGGAACCTCTGGACTGTTTGCAGTTTTCTGTGTTGCTTCTCCAATGGATTTCAGGGTAGTTAAAATCCTCCACAAGAACCAAGGTTTGTGACTGTGAGGCTGCTTCTAACTGCCTGTGAAAATTCTCCTCCACTTCCTCCTTCTGATCAGGTGGTCTGTAGCAAACACCCACAACAGTGTCACACTCACTACTCTGTGCTTTTATCCTAACCCGTAAGCTCTCAGCACACTCATCATTCACTCCAAGACAGAGCTCAATACAGTCCAAGTGTTGCCTCACACAGAGAGCAACTCCACCACCTTGCCTTCCTTGTCTGTCTTTCCTAAACGGTGTGTGGCCCTTCATGACAGCATTCTGCTCATGTGAGCCATCTCACTGCCTTTTTGTAATCAAAATGAGGTCAAAGCCCTGTGACTGCACACAAATCTCTAGTTCCTCCTGTTTGTTTCCCATATTGGATGTATTGACATACAGGCACTTAATAGATGTATTTGATTGTGTCAATATCCCAGTAAGAGTGCAAAGGGATGTCCCATAGTCCTGTCTTGTAGTTATATCTTCGGCTGCTTGTATTTGCTAGAGGTATCTTGTCTTAAGCCACCTTTTGCTACTTGAGTGGTCACTATAGGTCTCACTCACCTTTCCTAGTTTAGAGTTTGCTTTACCAGGTTGGCCATTCTATTGGTAAAAACATGTGTGCTCCACTTCATGAGTTGGATGCCATCTTTCCCAAGCAACTGTCAATATCAGCAAACAGGATCCTGTGGTTATAGAAATCAAACCCCAGTTGCCAACACCAACGATGTACCCAGTCACTTACTTGATAAGTACTTTCAATTCTTCTCTTGTCATTTACCCTAACTGGCAGTATCAAGGAGAAGATTCCCTGGGCACCCAGACCCTTGATCAAGGTCCCCAGAGCTCTGAAATCAGTTTGATTGTTTCCAATTTACCTTTGATATCATTAGTGCTCATGAGAAAGACCAGCAGTGGGTAATAGTCAGATGTGCTGGTGAGCCTTAGCAGTGTTTCCATGACATCTCTGATTCAAGACCCTGGCAGGCAACAAACTTCTCTGTGTAAGTTCTGAGATCGGCAGATGGGTGCCTCTATCCCCTGCAGTAGGTAGTTACCCACTATAATCACTTGCTACTTCTTCCAGGTGATCCTGTGTGGCTCAGGGTCTGGTGACTCAGTCACTTCACTTGAAGACTTAACCACCTCATCCTTGGCTTGGAGGGAAATAAATCTGTTTGCTAATGTCAATTCTTCAGGAGGAACAGGAGTATTCCTTCTTGCATGGAAAGAGACCAATTTCCAGCCTTCCTCTTTTATTAACACCTGACTTTTTTTGAGTTGAAGTGCAGAGGTTACCTGCATCTCCTGTGTAGAGGGTCAAGACTCCTGTGTCTGTAAGGTCTCTGTGAATATCTGATCTATTTCTTTCTCCTACTCACAAATGCTATGCAACCCACTTACTCCCTTGTGTAACTCCTTGACCTGGTGACATAGCTCCTTGACATAGACACACCTTCTGCAGAGGACATAACCACCTCAGCTTCCTAGACAGGCACCAGGTACTCTTTACAACCAGAGGCCTGCACAGATACATCTACTGCCAGAAGGTGGAAGCCTCTGGCATCATTGGTGCAGAAACTTCAACACCCACTGGATAATGATCTCTACGGTGCATAATAACCATAAGATTGGAAGTTCAGACTAAAACTGGAGAGGTCTGCTCTTTTCCCTCGGTGTTAACTTCTGTTCCTCTCTGGTGCTCTCTGCTTATGCTACTCTGTTGGTCCTCTGATGGAGAGGAGCCCTTTCTCCACTCTCCTTGTGCACCTTCCTTGCAAACTGCTGTGTAAACTGCCATGATTGTTCTAGCGCTCATCACCCCAGAGTTTACCATAGCTGCCACTGCTGTCTCTCCTGTCCGTTTGTCTCACTGGCTGACAGAGGCTTTCAGTCTCAGTACATTTAAATCTGCCGTGGTTGCCCCTCGCAATGCCTATTGCTGGATCAGTCCTGCTGGCAAGGGCTGCCAGGTGCTGGAAGGTTCCTTCTCAACTGTTGCTCAGGCTTTCCTGCCTCCGGGAAACCCCTACAGCACTCCTTCCAGTGCTCAGCCCTGCAGAACTTATTGTAGCCACCCATTTTGTTGTATCATATACAAAAATGATTCAATATAGGAAACTACCCTGAGTCATAACAAAGGTGTTGCAACCTACATGCCTTACCTTGTAAATAATATACAGACTGGAAGAACAACATTCTTTCTTAATCTTGTGCTTTAGTTGGCTCTATTCTCTCTTCCACTGAGTTTCTGCCTACTCTTGCTATAGTATATTGCACATTTCTAAAGTACATGTGGTGCAATTTGATGAGGTTGGAGGTGGGGGTGGAAGGTAGGTGACGTAATATCAGAGTGGGGACAATCAAGAGCATCAGGATTTAAGGAGTCCATAGACAAAGCAATTGAACCAGAAATGCCATTGAGTTCCCTGCCCGGTAAAATACCCATTTCTTTCAACGAATCACACAACACATTTAAATGAAAGAAAGAAAGAAACTTAATTTAAAAAAAAAAAATAAAAATTGTTCCCTATTCAACTTAAAGATGTGAAATAAAAATAAATTATTTCACGCATTTCTCCATGACCATCTAACACACCACAATTCTAGTGGGCATATGAAACTTGTATCCCACGAATTGTTGCTAAGATCATTTTACTGGCACCTGCTGCTATAGCTATAAAAGCCCAAGAGGAAGACCACATCATTTCATATAGTTGTATAGAGATGATAAGCTTTTCTAAAACTATTTATATTATTCTAGCAGGTAAATTTTTGGTTGAATGTATGCCTAATATTTAGCACTTTATAGCAGTGCTAAATACACATACACAGTTTAAAACAGAAGACTTTTTTGCAAGACATTTCTATTCACTGTGCCAACTCATTTATCATTGGTTTTTTGAATCTGCCTATAATGCAGTTGACAGCATTCACAACTTATGATGCTACAGGAAAGGAAGAAACTGAAAGCATGACTGATACCATATTCGGCACTGTATATGCAGAAGGTTGAGAAGTTTTGCTCTTCATTAATATAATATGATGGCTAATTATAAAGAAACGAAATAGCATAACTGTCCTTATACCACAGTAAATCTTTGCTTTTCTATGATCCAGTGAAGCAGCAATTTAGTTTTGGTAGTTGCTGCCAAAACTCCTGAAATCCTGTATATTTTAGATGGTGGTCTTTGAGCCGGCCTCATCCTGTGGGTATTACTACCAGTCCATGGTCTGCTGTTATCAGGCAATGATTTCTTTTGTTAATCAGACTGTATAAGAATCTGAAAAAAAGTTATCAGATCAGTTAAGAAAAAAAACCTCAAAGACAGGTGAAAACTACATGAAATATATCACATGAAGGCACTGGCAATGCCAACGTGCTCTATGAGTTTATAGAGCATTTAATGCAAATCTGCTTAAATGAAGTATTGAAGCTTTCCGTATAAAGAGATGAACTACAGGAACCCAGGGGAACGAGAGAAAAGCACTAATAATACAATTATTTTCTGACATGTGAGACAAGTTGAAGAAACTACAAAGAAATCTTTATTTTTTATTTTCTTTTAGGACAAAGACCTATGATCAAGGCAACAGAATGCTTTGTTTCTCCTAAAAAAGGTTTTTATGCAGAGAGATACAGAAGTCATGTAATTTAAAACAATAAAGCTCCATTTTACATGTAAGGATTATTAATTAGGCTAAACCTTTGGCAGAAGAAGAAAAATCTCAGAATAAATTCTCTAGGTGACCTTTTATTGCACTGAAGATGATGACGAATAAGTGCTGATGTTTCCACAGAGATGACAATGCCATTCTAGTTGCTTAGTTTTTGTTACTATTTCCCTGTTGGGTCCATTAAAGTGAATACTATGAAGAACGAAAAAATACCATCCTAATGAAACCAGATGCTACTCATGTAGTACCAGCAATATGCCTAGTTTTTACTGTTTAGTTCTTGTGTTTGAGTTCTTTTTTTTTTTTCAAATGCTGAAAAAACATTATTTAATTATAATTAAAGATTTAATGCTAAAATTTCCAAGCTTTTCTGGTTTCTTATGGAGCTGTTTAATTTTCCTCTTACTCTAAATTTATGAAGGAACTGTATTTAGAAAGAGTAATTTAGTTGGAGGAATTGAATGTGAGGAATTAGTTTACCTATGTTCCATGTCTCGTTATGCATCTGAGTATTTGTTACGATGAACTGTTCTGGATGACATTTTTTGTAATATAAAGGCTATATAATATTTTGCTATTAGTGGCAGCTTTGGGGACTCCTTGCTTTCTGAAATCTGGCACTATGACTAACTAGTACTTGTTCATTTGAACTGTATTTTACATTTTTAAAGCAAAAGAGAAAATATTGTATTACTACAAAATACTTCTGTAGGGTTTATTCACTGCACTTAAACTGTTTCCATCTACACTACGTTGCAAGCTTTTCCATCTCCCAGTATGAATAATGACAGGCAAAGATGAAAGCTGACAAACAAAATTAAATCATGTCAGTTTGCAGGCTGTTGCTCTTACTGGCTTTGAAGGAAACTGGACTCTTAGGGATGGGATGAAGACTTGGGATGATGTGGCAAGGAAATACTGGACAGCAGTAAGTCACTTTAAGTATCGTGATTCCAGCACAACATCTGTAAGGTTTCAGAACATCTTATACTCTCTTTGAGTGTGCAACTTAATTCAGACAGCATACCTGGTAATTCTCCATCAGATGGATACACACACTCAGTCCCCCTGTCAGTGTCAACAGAGCCAAAGCTTAGGAGAACAGAGGGGTTGTATTGGCAGCTCTGAGATCGTCAGCCATAAAGGCGAGTTTTTTAACTGCTCGTGACAGATAAACATCTTAACTCAGACCATCTACCTGTTGCTTTATTCCAGGGTCATACTGTAAGGTATGAACAACTACCCTGGGGGCCTTTTGATTTCTTCACAATGGCCAACAGTATAAGAAGGTTTAATGTAAAATTCAACTTCTCTGGAAGTAGTAAATGTTGGAATTTTCCTTTAAAAAATTTCATTATATATACCACTGATATGCATGAACTTTACGCTATCAACTACTTTTTATTAGTTTACACTCAAATACTTAAACACATCTAAGATAATCCCATTATGGAATTCCTACACAAGCCCATCTTCAGGATTCTAGTTCAACCTCCATTTCAACAACAGATAGGCAAGTTTGAGGAAAACATTTTCATTCTGAATGTATGGATATAAATAAATAAAATTAATGGCCAACTTTACACACTCTTGAAAACAGAGTCTAGAATGAAAGGGTGTTAACTCTAGAAAGCAAATCTAGAAAACAGGTTATAAGGAAAAGCATTTCTCACAGTGGTAATGTCTGGGAAGTATTCTAGCTGTTTCAAGTGAATCCAGCAGCCAAATTCTAAGCACAAATCACCTTATACAATAAAAATTCCTGGGTATATTTACTTTTGGTTTAAATATACATGAACTATTTTCCAGGTGTTTTCTAGCTGGTAACATTTGGAATGAAGCCAATAGAGTGATATGCGGGCAGGCTCATCAAGGCACGTTAACCTGGTGGAACTGGCCAGATAGTCATAACAAACATTGAATCTTTAATTTCTGGTAAGTCTTTAAAGATCCAGCCATATGAGTTAGGATTTTTAAATTATTTTTTAAATCATTCTTCTTCTTAGTAAATCATGTGTCTAAAAAATCAGTGACATCTTAAGAGACTGAACACTAACTCATATTGTTTCTATTGGACAGCTAATTCATTCATTGTTTTAATTCTTCTTCATGGTAGATGTTTTCAGCATAAGAAAAGAAAAAACCACAAGAAAAGCGAAAAGAAAAAACCCTTGGTGAAATGCAAATGGGATCTATTTACACACGTGCACTGTCTTTAGGGATCAGATCAGCATCTCGAGTAGAGCCAAATTTTTATGTATAAGCTATTTGTGTACATAAGTATACAAGCCATTTGTTCGCTTTTTCCAAGTCTCTCCTTACCTTGGCTTCTGGGAGGTCAGAAATCCATTGTTTGTTGCCTGAAAATTACAGGGAGGTGAAATATTACTAAAATAATTAACTTGTCTCTGAAAATGGGATTGTCAATTCCTACGCAGATTTGTTGGCACATGGTGATATATTCCAAACTTGGAGTGCTCTTTAATTGAGGCTAAAATCGGTAGTACAGAGGAGATCTTCCAAAACTTCCCAAATCCTGGTCAGCACGGGCTGCTCACATGGCATCCCTACCATTGCTCACTTTAACAGGTTCTTAAGTTTTGGTGCTAAAAGCAAATGGCAGAGTATACAGGGTCCTGCCAAATTTCTACTGTTCTTACAGCACACCCTACACCACAAGCACACCCTTTGGAAATCACTGGCACATGGACCACAAACCTGTGGAGATTTTGCACTTGCTACTGCAAAACCACAGCTTTAAGCAGGGGCATTGAAAGTTACCAGATTTTAAATACAAAACAATAATAGATTACAGACTAAATGTAGGTATACATATCAGCAAGCTTCTCACAAATGGAAACTGACATGATTTAATATCCACAAATCTATGACAAAAAAAAGGGAAACAATGGCATATCTGAATCAAATTGCAATATTGATTTTTCTGAACACAGACACAGATCTATTTTCTTAGTATTACATCAGCTAAAGACACTGCACTTGTATTTAAAGTTAATAGAACACATCTTACAGAAAACATTTCAGAAAAAAATACTGTGTAGCCTTCAAAATAATAATATTTTCCAGTGATCTTTGTTGGTTTTTTTTCCCTAAACATAAAGTGTTTGGATTAAAAAGATGACTTAGTAGTCCTTTCTTCCAGGGATGGTGGTTATATATAACTTATTTTTTTATTGCAGCAAAGGTTACATTTTTGAAATTATAGATAAGGTGATTAACAGGAGCCTTGGAAAACTGGTAATCTGTTCATGTGCATAAACTCAAAATGAGAAGGGCCTAGTTATTTGATCTGTCACAATCAAGACCTCGTTATAGCCCCGACTCCCACTTTTATTTGGACATTTAGTCACTTAGTGCAACCAAACCAGGAACTCATGAGGCAAGATGGCTCTGTTGAACCAGATTTGTCAGCAGAGAAGTCAGGTGGAACAAACTTTAGGTCAGCACATAATGGCAGCATTTGTAAAACGGGAGAACTGATAAAACTGATATCTCAGATGAAGAAGTCCCCTTGGTGTCAGGCGACAACTTTTCAAGACTGGGAAGAAATACAGCATGTCTGTCGGCACAAACCTTGAACTGGGCAGACCTGTCCTGATGGCAGCTAAAGAGAAGCAGATTTGGTGGCAGAAGCAGTCTAACTAAATTCGTAAGAGAATCCTGTGTGAGTGAACACGATATGTGAAGTAACAGAGTCAGAACAAACTGCTCAGGCTGTCATCTACTTTTTTTATCTTTGTTGATTTCTTCTTATGAGAACAGTTATTTACCTCCCACTCTTCAATGTGGTGTTCATCTTCCCAGGAACTACTAACCAGATTGAAAGTGAGAGGAAAACATTTGATCTTTGGATTTATAGTTGAAGTTCCAAGTACCTGAGTGTTTCTGTGTCAGGATTAAACCTCAAATATTTTTTTTAGTTTGATTAAAAAAAAAAAAAAGGAACTGTTGGACACAGTATTTGAACTGGTTCTTGGTTTTGTAAATGGCGCATAACAAAGAAAGGGTATACATTATGGTTTGCTTGATTTCTTTTGACAGGAGTGTTGTGATTTAAGCCAAGTCGGCAACTAAGTGCCACATAGCCATTCTCTCATTTGCCCAAATTGGGATTGAGGAGAGAACCTAAAGGGTAAAAGTGAAAATACTCATGGGTTGAGATAAACACAGTTTAATAGGAAAAGCAAAACCTGCACACACAAGCAAAGCAAAACAAGGAATTCATTCACCACCTCCCATGAACTGGCAAGTGTTCGGCCATCCCCAGGAGAGCAGGACTTCATCACATGTAATAGTGACTTGGGAAGTCAAATGTCATCACTGTGAATGTTCCCCCTTTCCTACTTCTTCCAGTTTTGTATGCTGAGAGTGATGTCATATGGTCAGTTGGGGTCAGCTGATCCTTCTGTGTCCCCTCCCAGCTCCCTGTGTACCCCTAGCCTCCTCACTGGTAGGGTGAGGTGAAGAACAGAAAAAGTCTTGACTTTGTGTAAACACTGCTCATTGACAACAAAAACATCCCTGTGTTATCTACACTGTTTCCAGCATAAATTCAAAACATTGCTCATACCAACTACTATGAAGAAAATTAATCCTGGACAAAACCACCACATGGAGGTTGCCAAACTCACTTCCCACGTCTCTAGGAAACAGCTTCACTGTGCGATTCTGACAATCTGTTTTGGAAAGTATCAGTCCCTCTAGCTTAATTGAAACTGACAGAAGTTGTTTAGATAGGGTTTCGAGATCATTATTCTGATATGGAAAACTGACATTTTGCAAATCACTTTTCCATATATCTGTTAATTCACTTGAATATAGAATCTTGCCTCATGTATATTTTCATACATTTTACATTTTTATACATCTAAAATGTACTGTATATTTCAGAGAAAGGTATATAGACAGAGAGAGCACAGGTTTTTTATACCTTTTTCAGTCTTACTTAGGAAAGACCGAAGAAAGTATTATTAGGGAAAAAAAAGTTCTGGTTCTGGAGTCATATGTTCTAGTGGAGGTTATACCATTCTACGACTTTAATGTAGTGATACACAGAGATGGTGCCTTCTCTCCATCATAATTTTTCCATCTCTTATTCTCCATATCTTTCATAAATGTCATGCTGGTGCATGGATCCTGAAGTATGATCACTTTGTGGTTAAACTGAGACTTTGAATTCCAGCGACGATTTACCTATTGTTCTTAAGTACCACTGGTACACATCAAAAAACACTCAGCAAACAAAGAGTATTTGCTCAAAATGGAAGCAACGTGGCTGCCTCCAGATCTACCTGATGAGGGAACAGTTTTTTTCTTTCTCCCAGAGAGTGTTGTTGAAGTAGTCATTTGAATTATGGAAACTGAACCTTAGTTGACTTTGTCAGGGTAAAATGCAGAACCCACACAAGCACAAGTTGCCATTATTTTGTAACATTTGGGAAGGCTTTCGGGAATTAGACCAGGAAAACAGCAGCCAGATGTGTCGGTTCTTATTATACTGCAGTTGTAGAGAAGATTCAGGTCTAAGGGTGATGAAGAGGAAAGATGAGGCAAGGTGAAAACAACTTTCTAAGAGTCTGAGAGGGAAGCTAGATAACACTTTTGAAGAGGGGAAAAACACGAAAATAAAATCCTGCTTTAGAGTTTGCAAGGGAAATGGACTATCACTTAACATTATCCAATTTATATTTGGTTTCTGCTGTTTGACTTATAAATCATGTTTGCAGTGTGATTCTCCTCCTTTTGGTGGAGAAACCAAAGCCTCTTTCATAACTCTAAGAGAGAAATACAGTGTTTCTCTTAAGCTAGACTCACCGCTGGAAGCTGTCCAAAGAACCTGTCATAATAGTCTGAAACAAAGACATGACTGAATCACTAAACATAATAAAGAGCAAGAGAAAACTTAGCATTCCTGGAAACAAATGATCTGTTTTCTATTAATTCTTTTCTTATTAACTCTCAGCATATGGATAGATAAACAACCTTTACTTTTCCTTTAAGACAAAAAAGGCTACTATAAGTAGCTTCTTATTTCTCAGCTATGGGAGACAGAAAAGATCCTACTGGGTATTGATTTTATTGGATGGCAGGACTAAAACCTACTTTCAGATGGAAGTAAGGAATGTGAGCTTCCAGTCACATGCAGGGGCCGTTTGACAGAATGACGCGATGGATACGTCCCTCGGTTGCTATGGTGATCACTCATCTGCTTATATGTCCAAGAAATAGGGTTTTTCATTATTTCCTCTAGAGGAAAAACTGCTAACTCATAATAACAAAGTGATTTGTTTTTGCACTAAAGCATAGCTAATGCAAATACCATTACTCAGTTTTAATTTGGCCATGAAATTAATATCCTAAAGCAAATAACGTGAACAAATAGCTTTTCTATCCTTTACCTACTTAATCCTGTAGCATTTTGTACCACAGCAACTGTTTACCTCTTCCGTGAACCTCAAATATATCTGCAACAAATTGGATTTCTGGAATAACTGACACAAGATTCCAGAATACTATGGTAACTTTAATAAATTTATTTCAAAGCAGGATTTAATTTTATTTTTTTTATCCAAGCCATCCAGATGTTAGAGTGGACAGATTTTACCAGCATTTTCTATCAACGGTTTCCTGAATATTTAAGTGAATTCTGTTCAGCTGTGGCCATATTCTATTTGTGTTTATTTTCTTCAAGTACCTTCTGACCAGTCTCTATTAGTGAGAATGTTTACAAGAAGCTCATACAAAAATGCACAGCTTAAGCTTCTGAAAATAACATTTTTTTTTTATTATTATACACAGGGAATATTTTTGTTAGGATTGCCTGCATTCACAATCCAGGCTGTGACTAATCAGGTTAATTTCATGCGTCAACCAGAAGTGACTATTTGACAACACCTTCTATTTCAATTATTTGATTTAGGATGCAAGACTATGTTTCCTTAAGCAGTGGAAAAATCAGTAGAATATTAAACAAACAAAACAAAACAAAACAAAAGGAAATCACGTTCTCTCTGTGAGAGTTCCAAAAGAAAAATGAAATTCTCAGTTAAGCTTATTTGCCGATACATCAGTCATGCCTTATTTAAATGCAGTTGTAGTTTCATTGTAGTAATACTCAGGCTATTTCAGAAATCCAAATAAGATAAATATCAAGAGCAACATGATATGGAAAGTGTTACAGAAATTACAGATATATCTGTGAGGTATTGAAGACATCCTCTCATTCAACTCGTTCAAATCAGAATGCATGACCATGTAATTTTATCAAATGCAGTAAGGGACTCTATGGCCTCCAAAAAGTATTTTTGTAGATTAGAGTATCAGTAATTACACTGTGGCACTTATTTCCAGATGTCCCCTTGATAAGTGTGCCAGGCAGAAAAACTAAAAAATCTAAAACTACATTTTAGTTGACAGGTAGTCTCAAAACTGGAGATACCTGTTGTAGAATAAGCCTATTTGCTTTAAATTAATTGTGATATTTGTTTTGAATTATTTGTCCCCCAGATATATTGCATTACACAGCATATTATAAACACACTTGTCACAATAATGCATAGCTATACATTTTGAATAGTAATAGTCTTTCTTGATATAATGGGAATTACTTTTTTTAAAGGAAAATAGAATGCATGAATTTTTGCAAACACCTGTGAACATGAACTTCCTAGTCATCATCTAAAGTGCAGAGACACATCTGTATGTGGTTTTTTGGTGCTCCATTTTATCATAATTATAGTTCTGAGGTTGCGAAAAATACGGCAGCTTTATGTAAGTAGTAATGGTGATAACATACACAAGGAAGCAAGGACTAAGTTTCATGGAATCAACTAAGGATATTCTATCAGAGCCATTCCCACTGCAAAGCATTTGTTCAAATTCTGTGACATGCTACGCTCTCCTAGATGTTAGCTAGCATCTCAATCTCTCTTCCCAGTTTATAAAGTATATTTAAAATATGTAGTCTGTTTATAAATTTGGGGGTTGTTTTCATCAAAATTTCTTCACCACGGATTTCTGAGTGTTGGAATAAGGTTAATAATATAAATACGCTGAGTGCATACTTTTTCTGTAGGAATAATGCAGGTTAATGACAGGTAAACTGACCATCTCCTTTTTGTTTGAGCAACTATTTCCCACAGTGAAGTTCCTATAAATTCACCCATTTTTCCTTCACGCTAACCAATGGTTACATTAAAGGGAACAAATTTAAAGCCTTAAAGGTCCCTTACCATCTAAACTATCTGTCTCACACGGGTTGCGGACCCTGCCAACACAGTTCTCCAGTCCATGTTCAGTTACCTTTTGCATGTCATCACTCTCTGGCTAAATTTCAGCTGTTAATCCGGAAGCAGAGCTTCTGATCTGGTAAGGAAGCTGTCCTAGCTACACGAAATACTGACACCCCGTCTTGGTCCTGACGTTAGCAGACATACACGAAGGATACGCTCTGTGGTATCACTTCCCAGTACTGAGAGATCTGTGCCTGGTTCCCACTGGTGACATTTCTGTTTCTAATCAGCCTCAACTCCTGCTTTAGTTGAGGTGACATCAGTCACAGTTGGCTCATCAGAGTGCCTCTGCACTGCAGTAGCAGGTGCTCTGCTTGGCCTGCCATGTTTTGCCTGAAAGGATATGCTGAATCTTAATCAAAAATTGCCTTCTTGTATTCCCATAACAGACTGACCTTACCCATTTTTCTGTGATCTACATTCTTGTTAAGCACTGTCATAGACCCAGTACCCCATAGAAAATATCTATAATTAATTGCCTGGCCTTCAGCAAGTGCATGTTGGTGGACACCATACTTTGCTTTTTGGTAGTATGCACCTGTCTCAGCACCCTGCAAAATAACCTTGGTCTTTGATTTTAACATCCTGATAGTCTTCTGCTGCATGAAAGCAGCAGATGTACCAGGCACCACACAGGAATATTTTGCAGCCATCTTGATCAAGGAAAATGGCAAGGTCCTGGTACAGTATCACAACATTACTAGCTGAAGCCAAAGTGTTTGGGTGGATTGGGAAACCAGGAACCTGGATATGCAGCGGTGAGGTGCTGTTTAAGGAGATCTACCTGGCATCTGGGTGCCAAGGAAGCCTTGGGCCCAAGTCCCCTGAGGAGAGACATTTTGTTCTCCTGACTGCCACAGTGACAGTGGATCCTGATGGGTGTG
Source organism: Corapipo altera (assembly GCF_003945725.1). Taxonomy (NCBI): domain Eukaryota; kingdom Metazoa; phylum Chordata; class Aves; order Passeriformes; family Pipridae; genus Corapipo; species Corapipo altera. The sequence goes on along the minus strand of NW_020884876.1, from coordinate 6,875,425 downwards.
AGGTCTCACCTGGCAGCAGTCGTGAGCCTCCACATCCAGCTCAGGTTGATCTGTTGGTCCTCAATACTCTCAAGCTTTCAAAGGCTCCCCAACTGATCCGAGAGAGAACGAACAGAGGTGAGTGCAGCTGCTCACAGGGCCAGCACTAACCAGATGCTCTTGGTTTGGGCTGTGTGAGAATTGGAGCTACACAACCAAGGCACCAACTGCTGTCTGGACACGTGATGACAGGCTTCTAGCAGGGGAGGTCTGCAGTCTAGGGGTGTCTAGGATTAGCAGATCTTCCAGGTCAGCCACTGCCCGGGCATTCGCAGGAGCTCCAGCACAGCCTTTCAAATCCTGAATACACTTGTGAACTCCCATGCACTTCAATTGCATTGTATACTTGCTTATATTGGCAGTGTCTATATATAGCAGTGTATGTAATTATATTTATCTCTTCATTCACTGTGAAAAAGAGAGCCTCAGCCACCGGTAGGAAAGCTTAATTAGATAATCACCAAAATTTATTCTCTGCTGGGGTAGAAAGTGCTGTTATCACCTACACAGAGTGTGTATTTGGCCCTTGGGTCTGATTAGTCATTCTGCTACCTCAGCATCACTTTGATGTAAAAGCAGGGGACATTACAAGATATGACAACTGCAGAGCATTCCTTCCTACTGTGTTTTATTACGGTGTTTCCTGAAGTTTCTGCATGTGTTTCACATTATGCCTAAAGTACAACTATAAATAAGGTTCCATGAGATCTTATCCACGTTTGGTTCCCTCAGAAGGGCAAGTTCATCAAATCTTACTGTTGTAATGCATATCTCAAATCTAGAAGCAAATGCATGTGGTTACAGGCAGACTGAAAGCGGCAACATTTTCTGTGGCCTCTTTAATGATTTAGATGGTTGGGATCTTTTCAGTGCTCTTTTGAAATCTGCTGGCTGGAATTAAAAAATAATGATATAATTGTTATCCATTAGAAAAAACTGCATTCTGGAATCAAAATAACTCATTCCACATGGACTGTAATATAGAGGTGTGTCATTAATTCTGAGGAGCACTTTTCATTTTTACAGTACCTATATGTGGGTTTCTTCCAACTCAGAATATTCTATGATTCTATAATTTGTAGAAAACAAAAACTGACATACTGACACTTTTTGAAGAATTTTATTTTTTGTTCAATATATATTTAAGAAAAAAAGTAATTTATATGTTCATTATTTGAATGCAGCTAGTTTTCTTAGGGACCGTAAGCCAGCAAATTTTTAGTGTTGTTATTTAAATTTATCAAGAAATTTATCTCAAAGCTTTTTTACTGTAACTTAAATGATCTTATATGACAGCATTTCGTTTGTTACATTAAAAAAAAAAAATAATTAAATACCAATGCAAACTGCATACACATGATATTATCCACTGCATTCTAGTCTGTATGTCATTCTGTGTTGGAAATATGGGCTACAAGTTTTATAATTGCATGTTGACCAAACACATTGAAATTTGAATTTGAACACAATTGAAAATTAACAAAAATCACTTGAATTAAAACTAGGAAGATAATGCAATTTACATGACAATTTTATTAAAATTGAGTCTCAAATGTATATTTACAAAAATTTTCTCAGCTCCAGTAAGTAAAATTTTTCTCAGCGAGATGTCTCGACCCTTTTCTACATTTGGAATACTTACACAGGCTCTATAAAAGCAAAGATGTTTTTAAAAAATCATGTGCTTTCATGTACCACAGTGGTGTTTCAGTAAGCCAAAAATTTTCAATAACACTACTGAAATACTTGACAAAGCTATACCTCAGTCTTCTGATGCCTTAAGCCCCTAATGTTTTTTTATTTCTTTTAATATTTGTAAGACTTGTAAGTTTTATAAGCAGTGAAAGTAGAAACCCTCTCTTCTTTGCCCTTGTTCCTTTCCCTTTTCCCTGTAGCACCCTTGTTTACACATTCCTTAACCCTCTTACCCCATTCTATGCTCCCCATATCAACCCTACTCCTGAATCCAATAGAAATGTTTAGTCTTTTGTCAAGGTTAGGCCTAGACAGTTGACAGAACAGCATATCTGGGCCTAAACCACAGAATGAAGTCAAGAATTAGATAACTATGTACCCTTTGTGCTCTGATGATGATGAAGATGGGATGAATGGAGGGTCCCGAAATGCACCCCAGACTCATTTTCAGGGGGTGGACCCCGGGGCGGTCCAGAGGAAAGGCCACAGGGTGGATACATCTGGGATTGGATGGATGATGTTATAAAATGTAACCTCTCGGGCACAGGGACACGCGCGCGTCTGGTAACATCTTAGCCTTGGCAAATAAAACCCTTTCTTATCTCACCCCTAATTAACTGCTCCGGAGATTTTTTCAGCACCTAAATCCCACGGCAACATTCATATAAATTAGCTTAAAATCCTGAATATTATTGAAGTTTCTAAAGAATTCAGAAAATAAATAAAAATTATAGCTGATTATATGACCTGTTACACTGTGACATGAAGAGAGATTGTTAATAATATGAAAGGAAAACCTGAGATTGCAAACATTAGAATTTTAGGGTAATAAAGAAGTTTTAAATTTTTGTAACTTTTATAAAGTTTTGAGCTAATGTTGGATAGCTAATATGACAACATCTTTTGGATAACTACAGTTAAATGGACATTTTCAGATTGATGTTTTAGTAAAAATGAGTAGAATGATGTGCAAGCATCTTTGTTTAAGTATGCTGCTGAATTTGTGGGTATGGTAGCAAAAAAGGAAAACAAAAGAATAAACCTATAGTTTAATACTAATAGGTCTAAAAACCATTTCTAGTTGTTGGGCTGGTTTAGAAAAATTTAGACTGCAAAATAAGCACCAGATTAATTATTCTTTGTAACCTAGTTGTCTCTTGCCTTGATTAAGTTAATTTTCAGTGCAAGAATCTTACTGAGTTCAGTGTATTTTGTGAGTAGATACGCATTTGCCAGGTGAAAGAATGACTGCACATGAGTCACATAAGAATTTCATGTGCAGTTTCATACTGGAGAGGCTGCAAATGTAGGCCATATGCCAGAACAATTTACTGAGCACATGGTTTACTCTCTTGTTATTTCTGGAAAAGTCCTATGCAAGAACTTGGAGCCTTCTCATCTACAAGATGAACAGGACACAATTATCCATGGGAATTTGAGGGGATAAAAGTAGTCAGTAGTGCTTCCCATAGAGGAAAAAAAGAATGGCTAAGGAAATTATCTGAGAGTTTCCTTAAGGTAAGAAAAAAATCTTACTGCTTCATGAATACAAGTAGCTGCGTCTTAGTTCTCAAGAATTAACCAAAAATTGCATATCTTAAACATTATACTGCCCCCATAGCAGAATTAAGCTTTGCCAAAAACAGACTGAGTAAAATAATATTTTTTTTAATTCATGAAGACATCCAGACTTTGTTTTATTTTGTTTTGAATTCTCGCTTCAATTCTAATACACTCCTACATTTTTTAAGTTATTTCCTTAAAGTGCGTATTTTTAGGATGATTTTTATGAATATTCGAAACTACTGTACATGATTAGGTTAGTTTGGTTTTAATTTTCAAAGCAATAATTTGGAGACAATTTAAAGGCAGTGATAAGTTGATCCAAATCAAAGTACTGAAACTTTTAGAAATCCTAATCCTGGAATATTTATGTAAAGAGAGTACAGATAAAATTTGTCAAGAGCTGTATGCTGCTGTAAAATCCTAAATGATGTTATTTAACTAAAGTCACAAGATTCTCTTATTGTACTGGCACATATGTCTTCTCTGGTGGTTGCCACTAAGGGCTGTCCCCATATGGAGTCCTGAAGTACCCTCACACTTCCACAGTCAGATCTCTAGGTTTGACTTACAATAAATACTTCCAGAAAGAGAATTTAACTACTTGACACTAGCTTATGCTCTAGATTTGTACAAAAGGTTGCACACACCAGTACAAAAGGAGAGTTTTATCAGTATTTTGCTCATGAGGATGTGCATATGTACGGGAAGTGATGCATAACCTAGCTTAACTGAAACCTTTCCTCCAGGTCTTCTAATTGCCATGCACTGAGTATGCTCTGCAGGCCTTATATGATCTATAGGATCAGTAATCAAAATGAGTGAATTTTTTTGTACAGTTGTCTCTATTTTAGTATTAAAAACATTTAGAATGGAAAAAATAGGATTGGAAAATTATTTAATGAAAAGAAGCCCTAAATATTTGGAAAAATTAGCATCTGTGTTTGGTTTTTTATGAGAAAATATTTTTGTAATATGTGTAATGTACTTGCTTCCTAGGTCACCATTTCAGTAGTAGTAATTTTATTTTAGTGTATTTTAATATTAAATTTTCCTCAGTACTGAATAGCAATAAAATTCTTAGTAAGGATGTTATACATGCAGTTCATTTACTCTGGTTTCTTCACACTGCCTGATCCTACCTAGTATTATTTGCAAAGAATAGACAAAAAGACTGACAGAGTGGAGGTGTTAAATAATACTGGGGTGATTTATCCACCCCACTATTCACAAGCTATTTTGCATTTGAATGATAAAGGAATGATAAAGGAATGCTGGAGCTTATTGAGGCTTCTTGTGCCATTGAGCGTGGGAGAAGTAGCAGAGACTGCTTTTCCTGGTTTTCAAATATGTATCTTAGTATACGTCTCCTAATTTCAGAATAATTATGATATTTGGTGGTTTTCACCTACAGTTACAGGAGAATCTCACTCTTCACTGGAAAAGAAAAGTGTTTTTAAAGAAGGATTGAAAATATGAATATGGTTGCATCTTTAAGACCCAAAAATGGAAGGCAAATTACTTTATTACTATTTGAAATCATATCTTTGTTTAATGCCATTCTTGGCTTTTTGTGTGCTTGGTTCATGGTTTGTGCAGGATTAGGGCTAGCAAGCCCAACTTTCAAAGTGATCTAGGGAGCCAACTGTAGTCTATTCTAATTCTGAATAAGTCTCACTCTTATTCCAGAAAAGAATCAAATTCATGGTGTGGACTTGAGTAGCAAGAATTTATCCTACATTATTTGCAAATAAAAGCATATATGTATGTATTTGATGGCTGGTTAAAGGAACAGTTTGTGCTGCCTCTGTCATTTATTACTGAAGTACAGTGTAAATCCTGTTGCCATGGAGTAGCAATGCATATCAATTTCAGACAAATTTTAGTGTATGAAAAGTATACTAGGTCAGCTTTAAAACAGAGTAGAGACCTATAGGCAAGGAGAATATAATAAGTCAGTCTTGAATTTGGACACAATTTACCTATTCTTTCAAAGTGTGTCCTTTAAAAAAAGACAAATAGTGGTGTCCTGATGATACATTTCATCTAAATGAGATCACGATGTCCTCCAATCTTCCATAATAAAACTGAACTAGTATTGACTATCATGACTGCATAAAATTCATTGGTAACACTTGAAAAGTTCAAATGTCCTGTTCAAACACCAACCAATTGAAACTGTCTTTATCCGCAAGATATGCTGACATAAATGACAGAGAGAAAATTTCAGCAAAAGGAATGGTGTTGTTTTAGTATGAATTACATACATTCTATTTCAACTTATCACCACAGTTAAAATACTTGCTTTTTAGAAGCAGCAAACTCAGAAAATTCTAAATTTCCCTGTCCAAAAACTAAAAAAAATTTAAAAAGTCTAGCAATTATATTCATTCTCTATTGCTGCAAATCTTGAAAATAAGAAAGGCTTCACAGAATCTACCGTCACCATTCAGTTGAAATCCATTAATACTTTGATCCCTAGTATTAACTGTTATGTTCTCTCTTGCCTAAGAAGTTAAAATTAAGGACTACTAGGCAGTAAAATGAAACAGGAATGCCTTTTACTAGTTTGGCCCATGCCCATCAGAACTTCCTAAACATCAGTGAAACCTTTCAGAGATATTTACCCCTTGAACTAAGCGTGCATGGTGCTTCTGCCAGTACCAACACATCAGATCAGGAGGTATACCCTGGAGTGGGAAGTCTGATGTGCCTGTAGAGTAGCTACTGTGGTGGTCACTGTCTCGTCTCAAGCTGGCAGAGACAAGCATGCAGAAAATCAGGCTGAGAGAAAAAGAATACCCACAACAGGGTGATTTATGAGATAGCAGCCATTGAAACACATAGACGCATGTACAAAGTGTACTCCAAAATTTTATGTTGGTATCTCCCCCATCTAGATAAAGCACGACAGTTGAATGAAATGAAAGGTAGGATAAAAAAGGAAATGCAAATCCAGTGGTTCAGTATAGCTCATTTTGTTATTTGATGTTGACAAAACAAATGTAATACATATGATTTTCAAAGACTTTAGTCATTCTCCATGACTGCTACTTACTCTTTACTGAATGTAAATCTAATTTTCATAGCTGCCTACAATAATGTATATGCAGCTGTATCCAAACATACTTGGAATGCATTTATCAGGATTCTCCTTGAACATTTTTTTCTTCCAAAATAGAAGGAAGAACTGAAACCAAAAATGTCATAACAGATGTTAAACAGCTGTTCTCAGTATCATGGAACACTGGCCAAAGGTTGTGATGCTGAAGAATAAAACTAAAAAGTAAAGTAACTGATGAGGCTGAAACTGAATCTCTTTTTTGAGGAATGCTTTCCTGTGGCTACAGACATTACTCTGAATTTCCTTATTCGTGTATTTTAAGGGAACATTTTTCATTCCATCTGCCCATGCTGTCATCATCCTGCTTTTAACTATGATTAGATGGTTAGTTTGTAATACTTAATATTCACCTTTAGATGTGACCCAATGACACACTGCTGAGTTATTTATGAGAATGTTCAAGAGTCTCTTGGCTTCCTGAATATACATCGTCATCTGTGAAAAAGAGATGAGGGTGGAAAACAACAGGGTTTGTTTTTTTATCAGGGTATTGGTGTTTAGATGTAAGCCATGTCCTACATAAGAGTATGAAAAATTATTTTTTGAAAGTTATACTGGAGATTTGACCATATTTTTTTCAAATTTCAAAAAAATGTTACTCAATTGTTTCTTTAACAACCAGTTGAATTCTTATTTTGAATTCTTCTGCTTGCAGTTATTCATTAGGTAGTGTTATCTGTATTATGAAAACACATCTTAAACATCAAGGAAGTATTCTGAGAAGATGAATTAACTGAAAAAAATATAAAGAATTGTTGCTTTTTCGTATTAATAAGGAAATGTACTGATTAGATAATTCTTTTGGGATACTGTTCAAATTGTTTTGAAAACATTTAATCCCTAATATCAGTGAAGTAATTATGTAAGATGGATTCTCTACTTTGATTGCTGTTTTCCTAGACAGTAGTTTTCTAGTAAAATGTGAATAAAAAGGAAGGTCTATCTTGAAGGACTAAACCAGAAACTATTTCAGAAAAGGAGAGTCCTATTTAGGACCGGACTGACTGCCTGGCCCAGCTGGCAGCAGACATCTGTGTAATAGACTTTAAGTCTGTTAGGAATGACAAAACATCTACCCTCTATCTTAATGTTTTGTGGACCTCCCATGACAAAATAATATCCCAATGAGCACAGGACTTTTCACTATGAGTTGTCACTGTTGTGTTTAACATATCATTTCCTGTATGATAAGAGAATTACTATTTGACTATTTTTATCAAATATGCTGTTAAAAATCAAAAGAGAAGAGTGTTATAAATTTACACAAATAGAAACTGCACCCATGTTGGTCCCTTCCTTCAGACTTGGAGGTTTCAGTGTTTTTATAGATTTATGGCTTCTTTATAGCTTCTCCATCTTAAGAGATAGGAGCACAACAATAATTCATAGGTACTGAGAAAGGGCAAGTGTTAAAACGTTAAAGAAAGGGTAAATGCTAGGAGGTTTTATGTATAAAACCATACATTGCATGTACTCACATATATGACCTGAATCATAGAATAAACTGAATTGGAAGGGACCCACAAGGATCATTGAGTCCAACTCTTAGCCCTGCACAGGACCATCCCCATGAGTCACACCAGGTGCCTGAGAGTACCATCCAGACACCTCTTCAACTCTACCAGGTTTGGTGCTGTGACCACTTCCCTGCAGAGCCTGTTCCAGTGCCCAACTACCCTCTGGGTGAAGATTCTTCTTCTAATATCCAACCTGAATCTCCCTGGACACAACTTCAGGCCTTGGGTCCTGTCACTTGTCATCATAAAGAAGAGATCAGTGCCTGCCCCTCCTCTTCCCCTCACAAGGAAGTCGGAGACTGCAATGAGGTCTCTCCTCAGTCTCCTGCTCTCCAAGCTGAACAGATCAAGTGACCTCAGCCAATCCTCACACAGCTTCCCCTCAAGGCCCTTCACCATCTTTGTTCTCCTCTTTGGATGCTGTCTAAAAGCCTAATATCTTTCCTATATTGTGGTGCCCAAAACTGCACACAATACTCAAGGTGAGGCCACCCCAGTGCAGAGCAGAGCAGGACAATCCCCTCTCTGGACCAGCTGGCGATGCTTTGCCTGACGCCCCCCAGAACATGGTTGGCCCTCCTGGCTGCCAGGGCACTGCTGACTCATATTCAACTTGCTGTCAAACAGGATTCCCAGGTCCCTTTCCATGGCACTGCTTTCCAGCATCTCATTCCCCAGTCTGTATATATATCCAGGATTGCCCCATATCAGGGGCAGAATCCAGCACTTCTCCTTTATGAACTTCATATGGTTGGTGATTGCCCAGTCCTCTGATTTGTCAAGGTCTCTCTGCAGGGTCTCCCTGCCTTCCAAGGAGTCAACAACTTCTCCCAGTTTTGTATAATCTACAAACTTGCTTACTATCCCTTCCAGTTCTGCATCCAAATGATTTCTGAAGATGTGGAAGAGTACAGAGCCCAGGATGGAGCCCTGTGGAACCCCACTAGGGACAAGTCACCAATCTGATGTTGCCCCATTCACTGTTACCCTCTGTGCTCCACCCATGAGCCAATTGTTCACTCACTGCATGATGTGTTTATCCATTGTCCATTCTGGACATTTTATCCAGAAGGATCCTGTGAAAGACAGTATTGAAAGCTTTCCTGAAATCCAAAAGGATTACATCAACTGGCTTCCCTTGAACAGCTAGGTGGGTTACCTTGTCATAAAAGGAAATCAGGTTGGAAAAGCAGGACTCTTGTCTCATGAAGTTGTGCTGGCTGTGACCAATGGCTGCATTGTCTTTCAGATGTTTTTCAATACTTCCTCGAATAATCTTTTCCATAACTTCACCAGGCACTGAAGTGAGACTTAACAGGTCTGTAGTTTCCAGGCCTGTTAGTTGATCATGTAATCAACAAATATTTTCTATAATAATTAGATGGTTTGGACTTCAAGTATTTATTTAATTGTAACTGAACTAAGAATAACATGCACTTTTTTAGTAGATCATTAAAACATTATTTAGACTAGCAGTAAAATCTTGTTTCATTTATTAGATGGGCTCCCTGTTTCCTCTAACAGCCTTTCGATGTAACATCAGGGATGTTTTCTTACTAACTATTCCTTATTGCTGAGCTCTTCCTGAAACAATGTCTATTTTCTTTCTTTAAAACCGTGGTTAACAGTCATTTTCTTTTTTGTCAAATGCTTCAATTCTTGGTCTTGCCTACTCTGAATTTGTTTTCCTACCCTGATACATCTCATAAGAGGTTTAAAGTGTAACCCTTTTTTAGTGACTTTTTAATTCCTCCCTCGGTACAGAAACTGGGGTCTTGACATGTAGAAAAAAAGAAGGAGGTTAAACAGGATTAATGAGCATTTAAAAGAAAAATAATTAATTTAAAAATTATAAATCAGAATTTATATTTGAAGAATATAGACCCTTGTGGGTTTGTTCATGTTATACATTTTTATGCTTATATTAAATCAGAGATTCTTGAGGCTGACTAGTACTGAAATTATGATATTTATTTTGTCTGTAAGATGGTATTTAATTGATATCAAAATATTGATATTAAAAAATACATGTGGTCATAATAGATCACAATAGGACAGAGACATTTCAGAATCAGGAACATTATGGCATAATGCTCACTGGCATGAACAGATGAAAAAGGAACAGGCGAGCTGATAGCATGGTCAGAACTCATGAAGGAAAACATCATATGGGATTGGGAAGGAAAAAGTATTATTTTTGGAAGGAGATATATTTCTAGGAGTTGTCTTGGAAAATTGCATTAGCATCAAAATTCGTTTGGAGAGATGACCAGTGTAAACATAAATATTAATGAAACAGTTAATATTTCTGCTTTCAAGCTAGGCAAAATTTATGGTGAGAGAGACTGAATGATAATAAACTATAAGGAAAGACTAGAACATAGTGAACAAATTATTGGCATATTAGCCTTTCAGCTAGTCTGAAACAGAAGTTTGGGTATCTAAGGGCTTTATAGTTGGTTTAATGCACCTGTAATAGCTATGTTTCTTTATACTGGATGTAAACAATCTCTTGAATATAGCATCTGGTGAACACATCTTCTTACATGACTTGAGGTTTGTAAAGTATGCATATATAATCCATAGATCTACATAATACATAATATTTTTACGTAACATAAAAATTATCAAAAAAGGCATAATGAAGTTTTCCATGTTATTTTTTAAGCATCTAATATTGTACTGTTAAAAAGGAAACAGAATCTTCTTTCTGTGAATCATTGCAATTGTTTTTTGTGTATCTGTTTAGGGTTTCTGTAGACAGTGCTCTGTGGCAGAAAATTTCACAGCTTAAGTTGTAAGTAAAAGTATTTTGGTCTGAGACATACACTTGTATTGCCCTGAATTTTATATACATTATGAAAAGCTGAATATCTATAGATATTGAAGAAGAGTGAAGGGTACTTATTTGAGTATAAGCACTTTTAGAATCTGGAAACAAACATGCAAAGTAAAATTCTTGTGATTAAATCAAAGCCCTGAGCACACATGCAATATAAGCAGAAAGAATAACAGGAAGTAGACTTCCTGTCTCTAAATCTCTTATGTTGGTACAATTTTCTGCTAAATAGATACTACTTATACAGTTAAGAATGAAACCACATAAAAGACTGCTGACTTTACATATTTACTTATAAAAATGACAAATCACAGAGAGAGTTCCACTGGATGAAGTTAAATTTGCAGATAGTTAACAGGCAAATTCGCATTCTCCCATAACCTGGACAGCTGACAATTGTGGACTTCCTTAGAAATAAAATACATATTTCTTGTGTAAATAGCATAAAATAGCTAATTTTTAGATTTATGAAATCTAATATGTCAAAATCCTCAGCTGACATGACACACTGAAGCTGTGCTGGTTTATGTGAGATGAAAATGAGACACTATGTCTCAAATGCTGTTTGGTTATAACTTTTGGAATAACCTGTATATACATTTATGAATAACATGCTTTTCAAAATGTGCATACTTTGGTCAGTGTGTTGTAGTAGGGATGGTTTGAGTGATGAGTATAATATTAAATTGGAAAAATATTTTCTGTGACCATTATTAATATATGTACTTCTTTGATGAATTTACTTCTGTTTCTATTTAAAATTATAAAAGCTATTGACTTGTACTGTAAGTCTTTTTCCACCCTATTCATATTACAATCTCTCAGACACATCTTTGAGGTAGGAATAAAATTTTTAATAAGTAAAGTCATAAAACCACATAATGGAATTCTTAACACAGGCAAAAATTTGAGATACAGTACAGGGGCTATAAGCCAGGCCACTACTTGAATATTTTTTCTTCTAAAAAATTCAGCTTTAGCATGTGTGATTTCCGAAACCTCAGTGACAAGATGACAGACATTCGTAGTTCTTAATTATTCATAAACCTTGTTAATAATACTTAGAAAGTGCAGTTATTAGTAAAGAATTAAAGAATAACAGTCCATCTATATTACTACAGTTTGTGAACAAGTTTTTCAAATAGAAGAAGATTTTGAAATTGTATTTTAAACTGGATGACCACATATACTTATGTACTTGTGTATTATATTTTAAGGAGACTTTTTTATGACTGTTTTTTTCAGTGCAGTTTAAGGGAAATAGTAGTTCCCTTCAGTATGTCATAATTAATCAGATCTCACACGATACCATTTCAAAAGTGGTCAAAAAGAAGAAAAAGATGTGATCATTATAGAAGGATGCACTATACACTAATACAGATTGATAGTATGTTTATTATGAATGATTCCTATACCTACCTTCTAAAACAAATAATAAGCAAAAGAAAAACAGTAAAATCATTGTTATATATTATGCCTATTGAAATAACATGTTTGCTTCATATCTATGCACTTGCACTAGCCCAGTAGTAGAAGAAAATGTGCAAAGCACTCTTAAGCAAGCTATTCCAAATGAAACTACGTTGTTGCATACAGTTACAGTTCAACTACAATAAATACCCTGTTTGATATTAATATATTCATTAAGATTCTCTTTACTGGTAAATATGTAATACTACCAAGCTTCTTTGTTAACATGAAGTTTGCAATGCAGATGACCACCTGTCTATAAGGGTACAAGATGTGTTGATACAAGATCATATTCAGATTGTCAATTTAATCAAGACTGGAATATAAGAAAGAAATTCTTGTAGGATAAGGTAGGGGTCAATTATGCTATAAGTCTTCAGTGCGTTGCCTACAGAGGCATGCACTGCTCCTTCACAGAGGTTCTTTGGCTTCACGGGAGCTCAGACCAGAAATGGATTGGAAATATAAAAGGGATGGGCCCCTGCAGATGTGGCAGACACCTAAGACTCGCAATTTAGAAATTAATCTGTCCAGGACTGATGATTGCTGTAGGACAAGTACACTATCTAAACCATCCAGACAGAACTCTAAATAATGCAGTTGTTCTATTCTAGCCTTTAGTATAGGGGAAAATTTAATGTTTTGGAATGTAAAAAAACACATCAAGGCTCATCTACTTTCACAGAAGCAACTAATTTTGGATAAGTTTCTAACTCCATTTCCTTAGAATGGACAGAAATCATTATCATTTTCATCAGTCTTTATGTTGACCATAAAGAGTCAGATGTTGTGAGGTGCTGACTTACATTGTCATGCCCATTGTCAATGAGCAGCTGACAAGGCTACTGATTGTCTTAGATAAATCACTTCAACTCCTTTGAAGCAATAGACTTGGATTAAAAGTAACCATTACTGCAAAGTACTTCAGAATGGTAGTAAATGCAAAAGTAATCTCATGAGAGCAGCAGATGTTGCTCAAATTTTTCATTCATAGTAATTTTAAACTAAATTCTAAAGACTTGCCCCCCAAAGAAGAACCAGGGATTAGTTTATTAAAATTATTGCTATATTTAGCAGCTTAAAAATTTGCACCAACATGCAAATTCTGTGATTTAGATTTAATACAAATATTTCAAAATACAGATCTGAAAAATGTTCTCCATTTTTATTACAGGTCTATTCAATAAAATATATACCTTTGGTATAATTTGTTCTGTTGTATATAGTAAAGCATTTTCACTGTCACCAAAAATATATTTTAGCACTTGCGAATTACAGGGGACTTTAATTCCTCAGATAACCCACAATATTGGATACAGTGTCTTCAACCGGTTCATAAATATGTAGACATGATACACATGTACATTTTCTGTTGGAAATGGCAAGTGACAGATCTTCGAGAATACTAAATTTACTAATGATTAAGCTACTTAAGCTGTCTTTATGCTACTTTCATAAATATAAGACATAATTTTCATTGAAAATATGCTTTAAATAAGGCAACTTTTGTAAGAATTCAAATATTGTTTTTTCTTGTATGAAAAACTCATTTTCTTATAAGGTAGTCATGCCTCCCTTGCTATTCTAAAATCACTACGCACAAAGCAATAAAATTACAGAGCTAAGCATCCTCCAAGGATGAAATCACAGTGAAGAAAGCTGTGATATACTTTATGCTGTTAATCATGTTGTATCATATCGCATCACATGATGATAATACAATAGAAGAGAGCTGGTTATTTACACAGTGGTTCTGACTGAAAAATGTAAACAAAGATGAGTCAAGCACCTTGGCAATGCATTGACTTTCTAGTTCATAACCAGGGTTTTACAATGTTGTTCATTAGTTCTGTTGTTAACATGACATGAGGCACCTGTTTTTAAGGTAAGAAACTGGTCAGATGATGAAATGTCTGTAGGGTTTTCAAGTAAATATGCGTATGTTTCCTTTTAGTTCATTATTAAGTCAAGGGTATGCTAATCTATGATCCAAGAAAGACGAAATGATGTTAGATTCATATGCAGTTTAAGGAGTTCTATGACATAGAGTAACTGTTGTTTTCTAAGACATATAAGCTCAAGAAAATCTCCATTACAGTAAATAATATTTTAAAAAAATTCTTTAGGTAAAATTCACATTTAAACATAGATTAACAGAGGTCTGATGGTTATTTAGAAACTCTTAGTCCCATTGACATTGTTGGAATTCCGCTTGGAAAAGCTCAAGTGTACTCGAACATCGCTGTAGGTATAAATGTTTGAGCATTAAAAGCTATGACGGAGCTTCTTTCCAGAACTAAATGCTCCTTCTTTTTAAGGTCAATTTGAAGGTGAATCCTATTGTGAATTGCTTTTCTCTGCCAGAGGACTTCATTATAAACAGACATTCTTTGTTGCAGGAGACAGCCTAGCTATTCTTCCTCACTTCACAGTGTACTTCCCCTCACCGAAGAGGTGCCTGCTATCTGTGGAAAGTCCACATAACACATGTCCTGAGAGTCACATGTTCCTCTTTGTACCACTGTCATAAGTAGTATTTTCTCTGTTCTATTATTTAAATGTGTCTAATTGTTCTAGGTTATTCTACTATGTTCATAATTGTGTTAAACACCTAATTATTAGTTTGAAAAGCTCATCTGTGTCAGATTACAAAATAACCTCTGGTCTCAGGCTATTCTCAGGAGAACAATTTCCAAAAGATGTTAAATGCTCATTCTGTATCTTATTTCCCAGGGTTGCATGGGGTTAAGATTCCACTAACTAGACAAAACTTGCCACTCGTATTAAATGCATTAGTCTTCTTCTCACAGTTTTAGAACTTCTATCCTTTACACAGGTGAGATATAACAGTCTTCCTCACCTATGTTTCTAGAAAGTGTTTCCTCAGAAGCTCCTCTGGGGCAGTTCCTCATTTCGTGAGTTACCATCTCTGCAGAAATAATGGCAATTTAAATTTCTCTTCCCAACCCTCCTACACATTTTTTTCATGCTGGAATGGCTTGACCTGATGAATCACAGCTCTTTTCTTTCCTTGCTGTTTATCCTCCTGCCCTTGGAGCTTTGAAGATAATCAGTCAGGCATGTTTCTCCCCTTAAAAGCTATTTTAAAATTGAGAAGTCAATTGAGAATGTCATTCTTAGGAGGGCTGCTGAGGTTTAATATCCAAAGAAAATTATAACTGTGTCCATGTTAGTAGCAAAGCAATATAGATAGAGGTACTTATCAAAAATCCTGATGAATTTTCAATTACCTTGATTTTTCACTTCACGTCTCCTAATATATTTCATAAAGGCCTGATTCCTTCTTTTAAAAGAAGTTTCTAGAGGTTTTAGAATCAGGACCACAACCTGGCCAGAAAAGATGGAAAGTGGCAGGAAGAGTTTTATGATTTGTTTTACTGCACTAGGCAGTGTGGATACTTCTTTTTCAATCTCTTTCTAGGTGTTTGTCTTCATCTAAGGGAAAAAACAAGTATCCATGCATAACTTGTTATTCACTCAAGGATATCATTATGTCATTATACAAGAGATATACCATTGTAAAATAGGACCTGTATACCATGGCTCTATATCAAGCTCCCAAATACTATGAAAGGAATTTGATCAAAGTGCTCTCAGTGTAGAAGATATATTTCACTATAATATCTAACAGTAGAACTAATAAAACAGAGACTTTATTTGGATGCTGTTGAATGACAGTGAGATTCCCATTTTCAGACAGAGTCCACCTTTACTTGATTGTTGTTTGTAATCAACGGAGAAGGTTTACTTCTCATTCTGTCTCCTGCATCATTAGAACTATCCTGGAAAAAAACATTTGCGGTACAAAAAGTGACAATAATTCTCTTGTACTCTCTTCTGAAGTTCTGGTTCAGGAGTCCATATACTATAGCATTAAGGCAGCTGTTGAAATATGCCATATAATAACTAGATACAAACAACCACTCTGGAATCCTAGGGATTACAGTTTTTGGGTTGACAGCCACAGCAAGGCCTATAAAGTTCAAAGGGGCCCAGCAGACTGCAAACAGTACAAATACTACAAACATGGTTACAAAGTTTCTGAAGTCGTGTGGCTTCAGCCTAGGGTTGTTATCTGGTTTAACCCTTCGCCTTACCTGAATAACGAGGATCCATATTCTCAAGTAACAGAAAGTAACTACGGCTATGGGAAGCAGGAAATGGAAAAACACAACTGCTATTGTATATGCTGAGCTCACAGACTGTGCAAATGTACACGAGTAAATCCTGGGGTCATACTGTAGCGATCCCACAAACAGGTTGGGCACAATTGCAACAAATGTTAGGACCCATATAAGAACAACATAGCACAATGAATTCTTGTTGCTGTATAGCTTGTCATATTTGAGACTGTGGCAGATATAGCAGTACCGATTGATAGCGATGCCTGTAATATTGAAGATTGATCCAATGACACTTAGGCCCATCAAGAAGCCACTAATCTGGCAGTGTAGGTATCCCAGTTTCCATCCGTTGTGAAACACAGATGTGAGGACCAGTGGATATGGGTAGATAGCTACAATCAAGTCTGCAACTGCCAGGCTTACAACAAACACATTTCCTGTAAAATAAATATAAAAAGGCAAGTATTAGTTTTTCTTTTGATCTTTTTCTGTCATTTCCACTCTCATTATATTTATGAGAAGCCTTAAGTGGAACACTTTAAATGTAATTAGTTTCTACTTTCTAGATCAAAATTCATTATATCAGAAATAAGACACTCATTTTGAGTCTAAAAAGGTAGCTTAAATTAAAGATGCACCTTTTAAAAGAAAACTGTCTTTAAGCTTAATTACCATGACCTAGTATATTTATCATGTCATTTATTTGGATTCTTCCAATCACACAGACTTAGAACTAATATCAAATTAAGATATCCATAACTTTAAGCCTTGCCTTTGTTTTAAATAGTATCTCTTGAAAAATCAGCAGAAATAATATTACTAATAAATTTCAAAACTCACATTTACCTTCCTTATTTAATTTAATTCCCTTTCAGTACATTACCCCTTAACTTTTCCAGTCTTGAAATGAAAATCTCTTTTCCCCCATTTATATTTCAAGCTTCCACGACTTTTACGTGACTTTTATAGTAACTGTCTTTGAATCTGCTGGCTAGGGCTTATCTAAACTTAACTTCTAAGAGTCTAGCTGAACACAGACTTAGTTGTCTTTTCTAAACTGAGAGACATGCTCTTCAGTAAAAAAGTGATGCTGGGCAGTGACCTAAACAGTTCCTAGATACTACTGATGTCCCACTCTTCTCTGCCTCCAAACAGAAAAATTGAGCAATGAAATATTCTCTTGGTTCATTTTTTAACAAAGACAGATGATAGAACCACTCTTTGTTCTTCAAAAACAATGGAATCCATCAGGTTTTGAATTAATCTTTTGAGTATAGATTAAATTTTCTTCTTTTAGTTGCTTAAACTGAATACCTCCCAACCATTCTAGTTTCTAAGAAGAAGCTCACAAGATACATTGAAGTCACTTTTATTCATTTTTTAAAAGTAACTATTACATGTATTGGTCTAGTTGTTCATGTCCATTTCTACAGAAAGTTATAAATGTGTGTATATACATGCATGTATGTAGGTATATAAATGCATATTCTAAATAGGTATTTGTGTGTTTGAGATTCTATTTTGCAATTCTGAGATTATTTAAGGAAGATAAAATATGAGGTTCTGTTGCAACCTGTAATAAAATACATTGTTAGCTTTAGATGATGTAGATTTCGTTATTAGTCCAAAGTGGGGTTGGTGAACTGTTTTGCACTTGAGCAGACAAAACACAAACAAATAAAAAGAGTTTATAAGAAAAGATAAAAGTATCTATGGAACAATAGGACATTCTGTCTCAAACAACTTAAAATGCATCTTCTCTCACTAACCTTAGCCTTTAAATGGCCAGCTAGAAATATTACATTTGCAAACGCTGACAGAGAAAAACAGAAAATATCTGTCACAGGATGCTACTTACACTGTCCTGTTTAAATTTTGATACATGCAAAAGTACCACATTTGATATTTATACTAATGGCCTTAATTTAAAGACTGCTACACTAGCTGTCATCAATTTTGTTTCTGGATTTATAAACAACTTTCTAATGATAGTGTCTATAGTTGTTTCTTCTTTGTCTGGGAATTCAATGCCAGAATGCAATATGTTTATCCTGAAGCCTTTGACAGAATTCCGTATCACTTCAGCAAAAGCATCAGAGCTCCTTTCAGCAGAAGATGATATGGGGAAAAAAACATTGCTTTCAGAATTTACCCGTGATGTAGTGGCAAGTGATACAAGAATAAGACATTATATGGAACTTAGAGCTCTGGTCTTTCTTATGAATCAAGGATTGGAAAGTAAATGAAAATTTGCTGTTAGTGGTTTTTTTCCCACTAACAAGAATATTGCAAAATTGATAAAACGGTGACATATAAAATCACAATACTTATTTAAATCACAGAATATGCTGAGTTGGAAAGGACCCACAAGGATCATTGAGTCCAACTCTTAGCCCTGCACAGGACCATCCCCATGAGTCACACCAGGTGCCTGAGAGTACCATCCAGACACCTCTTCAACTCTGCCAGGTTTGGTGCTGTGACCACTTCCCTGCAGAGCCTGTTCCAGTGCCCAACTACCCTCTGGGTGAAGATTCTTCTTCTAATATCCAACCTGAATCTCCCTGGACACAACTTCAGGCCTTGGGTCCTGTCACTTGTCATCATAAAGAAGAGATCAGTGCCTGCCCCTCCTCTTCCCCTCACAAGGAAGTCGGAGACTGCAATGAGGTCTCTCCTCAGTCTCCTGCTCTCCAAGCTGAACAGATCAAGTGACCTCAGCCAATCCTCACACAGCTTCCCCTCAAGGCCCTTCACCATCTTTGTTCTTCTCTTTGGATGCTGTCTAAAAGCCTAATATCTTTCCTATATTGTGGTGCCCAAAACTGCACACAATACTCAAGGTGAGGCCACCCCAGTGCAGAGCAGAGCAGGACAATCCCCTCTCTGGACCAGCTGGTGATGCTTTGCCTGACGCCCCCCAGAACATGGTTGGCCCTCCTGGCTGCCAGGGCACTGCTGACTCATATTCAACTTGCTGTCAAACAGGATTCCCAGGTCCCTTTCCATGGCACTGCTTTCCAGCATCTCATTCCCCAGTCTGTATATATATCCAGGGTTGCCCCATATCAGGGGTAGAATCCAGCACTTCTCCTTTATGAACTTCATATGGTTGGTGATTGCCCAGTCCTCTGATTTGTCAAGGTCTCTCTGCAGGGTCTCCCTGCCTTCCAAGGAGTCAACAACTTCTCCCAGTTTTGTATAATCTACAAACTTGCTTACTATCCCTTCCAGTTCTGCATCCAAATGATTTCTGAAGATGTGGAAGAGTACAGAGCCCAGGATGGAGCCCTGTGGAACCCCACTAGGGACAGGTCACCAGTCTGATGTTGCCCCATTCACTGTTACCCTCTGTGCTCCACCCATGAGCCAATTGTTCACTCACTGCATGATGTGTTTATCCATTGTCCATTCTGGACATTTTATCCAGAAGGATCCTGTGAAAGACAGTATTGAAAGCTTTCCTGAAATCCAAAAGGATTACATCAACTGGCTTCCCTTGAACAGCTAGGTGGGTTACCTTGTCATAAAAGGAAATCAGGTTGGATAAGCAGGACTCTTGTCTCATGAAGTTGTGCTGGCTGTGACCAATGGCTGCACTGTCTTTCAGATGTTTTTCAACACCTCCCACAATAATCTTCTCCATAACTTTATAAGGCACTGAAGTGAGACTGATGAGTATGTAGATTCTGGGGTCCTCCATCCTGCCCTTCTTGAAAACTGAGACAATGTTCACCAGCTTCCAGTCAGCTGGGACCTCTCTGGATTCCCAAGACCACTCTAAAACCACCAAGAGGTTGTGTGATTACAGCAGTCAGCTCTTTGAGGATTCTGGGATGAATCCCATCAGGTCCCACAGATTTGTAGGGATCCAGCTGCAGCAGCAGATCCTGCACAATTTCAAGGTTGACTGGGAGTTGATCATTCTCACAGTCATGGTCCCCAAGCTCAGGGCACTGAGACCCCCTTTGTCCATCATCTGAGTTGAAGACAGAGACAAAGAAAGCATTAAACCCCCCTACCTTGCCTCTGTCCCTGTTTGTGAGGTGATCATCTTCATCCTGTAACAGGCTGATGATATTTCTACACTGTCTATTGCCATTAATGTACTTGAAAAACCTCTTTTTATTGTTTCCCATAGTTCTGGCAGTTTCAACTCCATCTGGGCTTTGGTTGCACAAATTTTCTCCCTACAGTAGAAAGCAGAATCTCTGAATTCTTCCCATGTCACTTGACCTTGTTTCCACTGGGCATGTACCTTCCATTTTTGTCATATTTCCAAGAGAAGATCTCTGTTCAGCCAAGCTGGCCTTCTGCCTTGCCTGCTTGACTTCCAGCATTTGGGAACTGACAATTCCTGTGCCCTTAGGAGGTGATGTTTGAAAAGTTCCATCATTGATGGACCCCAGCATCTGCAAAAACACTTTCCCAGGGGACCTTACTTACTAATTCTCTGAGCAGCCTGAAGTCTGCTCTCCTCATGTCAAGAGTTGTGGTTTTGCTTGAAAGAATTTTATATATATATACACATATATACGTATATATATATTTGCTGTTAAATTTCTGCTTAGCTGGAGACTGCCCATCCCAAGCTTCCTTCTCTGCCATCCACTGAAACTTCTGCTGGTGCTCACTATTAATATTGTTAATATTCTCATTTTTTACCCACTGGAGCCAAATGATAAGGAAAAAGTTAAAAGTGGGAGATTTTTTCCCTTCGTTGAAGGGCAATACATGGTATACTTTTCTCTGAATAGTTTAACTTTGGAAACTGAGTCCAGGAAGAGTAGACACTCTGTCTTTGAATCAGCCAAATCTCAAGGTTCTATAAACTCATGCACCATAGTTGTTCCAGATTTTCTCAGTTGGCTGCTGTAGAGTGACAAACTGAAAGTATTGGAAACACAAGCTGTGTCATATGAAAGTTGGAGTCTAGTAGGATATCTTGGGAGTCTGTCTTTTAAAAAGAAAAAAAATAAAAAAAAATCATGAGTTTAGAAATCAAGTCCCAAGCTGCCAGTTCATGGTTAGCATGTCAGCTGAGTGAACAAAGCATGGGCCTGGAAACTGCTTGGAAACCAGATACCTGCTTGCAGAGTGGACTTTTAACTTCAACTTGGGTTCAGATACATTTCTGTTGCATGTTTTTTGTTTGTTTTGAGGTTCATTGTTTCAGACTCCGAGGTGGATATGAAATGATGTTGAGTTTTCATATGTTATATAATATGCTATTTAAAAATATGATCCTAGCTTTAGGTACACAAATTCTGTGGAAAATATTGATAATTTATTCAATTCCTATATTTTAATGGCATATTGTGAAATTAAACCCTTATGTTTGGAGAATACCTGGTATTGTAGAATCATAGTATCATAGAATGAGCTGGGTTGGAAAAGACTTCCGAGATCATCAAGTCCAACCCTTGATGCAACACTGCCATAGTTACTAGACCATTGCACTAAGTGCCACATCCAGTCTCATCTTAAAAACCTCCAGGGACAGTGAATCCACCACCTCCCTGGGCAACCCATTCCAATGTCTGATTATTCTCTCTGTAAAAAATTTCTTCCTAATATCTAACCTAAACCTCCCCTGGCACAGCTTGAGACCATGCTCTCTTGTCCTACTGCTGGTCGCCTGGGAGAAGAGACCAACCCCCACCTGTCTACAACCTCCTTTCAGGGAGTTGTAGAGAGTGATGAGGTCTCCCCTCAGCCTCCTCTTCTCCAGGCTGAACAATCCCAGCTCCCTCAGCCTCTCCTCATAGGACTTGTGCTCAAGTCCCTTCACCAGCCTAGTTGCTCTCCTCTGGACCTGCTCCAGCACCTTAATATCCTTCCTGAACTGAGGGGCCCAGAACTGGACACAGTACTCCAGGTGTGGCCTCACCAGTGCTGAGTACAAGGGAAGAATCACTTCCTTGGACCTGTTGGCCAGACTGTTCCTGATCCAGGCCAGGATGCCATTGGCCCTCTTGGCCACCTGGGCACACTGCTGGCTCATGTTCAGCTTCCTGTCAATCCAAATTCCCAGGTCCCTTTCTGCCTGGCTGCTCTCCAGTCACCCTGTGCCCAGCCTGTAGCACCGCATGGGGTTGTTGTGGCCAAAGTGCAGGACCCTGCACTTGGCCTTGTTGAACCTCATCCCGTTGGAATCAGACTATCTCTCCAGCCTGTCCAGGTCCCTCTGCAGAGCCCTCCTGCCTTCTAGCAGATCAACACTTCCCCCCAACTTGGTGTCATATGCAAATTTGCTAATTGTGCACTCAATCTCCTCATCCAGATCATCAATAAAGATATTAAACTGAACTGGGCCCAACACTGATCCCTGGGGGACACCACTAGTGACCGGTTGCCAACTGGATGCAGCACCGTTCATCACCACTCTCTGGGCCCAGCCCTCCACCCTTTTCCTAACCCACCACATACTGTCCCTGTCCAAGCCATCGGTTGCCAGCTTTTTCAGGAGTATGCTGGGTGTCAAAGGTTTTGCTTAAGTCCAGATAGACAATATTGACAGCATTCCCCTCATTCACCAGGTGGGTCACCTGATCATAAAAGGAGATCAGGTTGGTAAGACAGGACCTGCCTTTCCTAAACCCGTGCTGATTGGGTCTCATCCCTTGTCCATCCTGTAGGTGTCGTGTGAATGCACTTAGGATGATCTGTTCCGTAACCCTGTCAGGCACTGAGGTCAGGCTGACAGGTCTGTAGTTTCCCGGGTCCTCCTTGCAGCTCTTTTTGTGGATCGGTGTGACATTCAGCAACTTCCTTTCATCTGGGACCTCCCCAGTGAGCCAGGACTGTTGGCAGGGGACAGAGAGCCGCTTGGTGAGCTCTTCCGCCAGCTCCCTCATCACCCTAGGATGGATCCCATCTGGTCCCATAGGCTTGTGAGGATCCAAGTGGCTCAGCAGATCACTAACTGTTTCCTCCTGGATTACAGGGGGGATATTCAGCTTCCTGTCTCTGTCTACCAGTTCTGGAAGCCAGTTATCTTGAGGACAACCAGTCTTACTGTTGAAAACTGAGGCAAAGAAGGTGTTAAGTATCTCAGCCTTTTCCTCATCTTTGGTGACTATGTTCCCCCCCCCCCATTCCAACAAGGAATGGAGGTTTTCCTTGCTCCTACTTTTCTATTGATGTATTTGTAGAAGCACTTCTGGTTATCCCTAACAGAAGTGGCTAGATGGAGTTCAAATTGTGCCTCTGTCTCTCTAATTTTCTTTCTACATGACCTAACTATATTCCTAAACTCTGCATGAGTAGCCAGCCCTTTTTTCCATAGTCAGTAAGCTCTCTTTTTTCACCTAATTTCCTTTAAAATCTCCCTGTTCAGTCAGACCGGTCGTCTTCCCCACTGGTTTGCCTTTCAGCAGACTGGGACAGCCTGCTCCTGTGCTTTCAAGACTTCCTTCTTTAAGCATGTCTGCCCCTCCTGGACCCCTTTGTTTTCAAGGGTTGTTTCCCAGGGTACCCTCTGAACCAGTCTTCTGAGTAGGCCGAAATCTGTTCTGTGGAAGTCCGGGGTAGAAGTTTTATTGACGGCCTTCTTTGCATCCCTGAGTATTGAAAACTCTATTATTTCATGGTCACTGTGCCCCAGATGGTCTCCAACCACCACATCTCCCACCAGCCCCTCTCTGTTTGTGAACAGCAAGTCTAGTGGGTCCCCATCCCTGGCAGGCTCATTTACCAGCTGGAGCAGGAAATTATTCTCTATGCACTCTTGAAATCTCCTAGACAGCCTCTTCTCTGCTGTGTTGAGTTTCCAGCAGACATCTGGCAGGTTAAAGTTGCCCATAGGAACAATGGCTGGCGATTTTGAGACATCCGCCAGCTGCTTGTAGAATAATTCATCACCCTCTTCATCCTGGTTGGGTGGTCTGTAACAGGCTCCCACCAGGATGTCAGCCTTGTTGGCCTTCCCCCTGATTCTGATCCACAGGCACTCAACCTTATTGTTACTGACTTCAAGTTCTACAGAGTCAAGAGACTCTCTAACATATAGAGGTGAGTACCATAAAAATATATATATATAGGAAAAAATTAATTTTCGTCTTCAGATTTAGGTTTGTACAGAATGCTATAAATGAAGCCTCAAGCTCAATATTAAACCCTTTTAAAAGGTTACATAATGAAAATCTTGAATAACTCTCCCTTGAAGAAAAAGTATTCATTCTCTTTAGAGAGATCACATTACTATGAAAAAATGTGATTTGTGTAACTAAAGAATATATTATTATGCAGTAATGCTAGTCAGCTGAACTGAGAAGGCAGAGGTTGAATTTCTTGACTTCAACATAGGCCAAATAAGCTTTAATAAATTTAAGCAAACGTTGTGCTGTGGATGTATGTGGGAAGAAAGATAATCTACTGGTAACCAGGTTTAGCAAGTCATGCTTTTAAAGCAATGTTCCATTAAATATTTTACTGAAAAAGACACCCTTCTGCTCAGCAAACGCATAGCAACATCAGACCTACCTGGTGAATATAAAGTTGCACTAAAGCAACAGAAAACAAAAAGCGTTTTCCCAGATAATTTGACTTTTCCAAGAGCACAAAACAACATAAACTGAGTGTAAAAACTGTGGCCCTAAGAGATTATAAGAAAAAATGCTTATGGAATTGTCAAGATGTCAGAATAAATATAAGAGCCTCAAATAAGAATTACATGATGTAGTAGTATCAGTAGCAACTTGTATTTGCAGAACATACAAATTAATATGTGGGTTGTTTTTCCCTAGATTTAGTGCTAAGTGTGCCCTGAATGGGAATTAAAGAGTTTCTACAAATTTCTAGCAACTTAAATAAGTGCAGAATAGTAATGGAAAAAATAGTCTAGGTGGTACTGAGTGACTCTCATAGGCTTAAACTGAAGGGCTGAACAGTTTGCCAGCAGATCAAAAATGACTAATTCTTTTGGTAATTTTAGGAAAACTGAGGGAGATGTGGTCTATGGAACTCTTTCTTCAAGTGTTGAGACTGTGAAGTACTTTAATTCTTCCAAAACTTTTAGCCTGGGGAAAAAAATATTGTAAAAAGGGAAACAGCTTATCAATGGAATAAAATAGCAATGTTTTAAAGCACTAGAGATTCCAGTTAGAATTTTTTTGTACTCAGGAAATCTGAGGGAATTTTAGAGAAGAACTCATATTGCTGGAAATATTGGTAAGGCTACTATTTCTCCTCTTTTTTCCCCCAGATATTTCCATACCTTTTAATATTGATTGCTATGTCACTACTTCTGTTCACCTATTTCAAATTCTTTTCTGTATAAATAATGCATTGCCCTCTTACAACAAATGCTTTCCATGAACCCTCATGTTTTTATCATTTTGCTACATTTTGAAGAACATGCCATCACGTTTCCTGTTTATGCAGTAGTGCTTCAGGCTGCAGCAATTTTAGGTAAGATGGGTTTACAGTCTTTATGCTAACTGAAGTCGCTTTAGCTTTTAGGTAAGACTAAACAGTACTTCTGGCAGTCATTGAAGTCACATACAAGGATTTTGTTTGAATGGCCATTGACTAAGACATGTAATGCTTACTTGTGTAGTATATCTTTAAGTAAAGAGGATAGTGTAAAAAGTAGCAGCACTGGACCAATTACAAGATCAAACTCAATTTCTAACTACCAGGTCCGTGCCATTCTTACCTACTCTCTTTTTATCATTTGTAAGATATTTCCAGATATGCTAACAGTCACTTCCAATTGCTTCATAACAAGCCTTAATTAACAGGATACTTCCTTATAAATTTAGATCATGTTTTCTAGACATTGTGCTGTATTTAGATATCATACTTGCCAAGGTTGTTATATCCACAGTTTTTATATATTTAATGGCACAAAAATGTTTATTTACATTTTAAAGCACTGGCTTCTGATCACTCTAATACTTCTATTGATTTGTTTCAATGATAGCTTACAGATTTTATTGGCATTATGAAATCTTTCTCACTAATCCAGCCCTTGCTCAGAATGTTAATCTGAGAGTTTATGATGCTAGCTGAAAACAAGACTATGATTAGATGCTCACCACTGACAGTCTGTAACATTAGAAACTTTAAATGCGGTACCTCACAATTATAACTGAGTACAGCATCATACTGACACACTTCCATACAGCAAAAGTGGCAGCATAGCTGGTAAAACACCTGGTTTAGTAAACTAGTACCTTCCCTTCACAACTGAATGGTAGGAGTGAAATGAGTCTTTGATTCTAGAATATAAGACATCACATGAAATAAGGCAATGGGCTTATTTCATGGACTTAAGGAAGACAGCAAAATGAGAAGCCTAAGCATAATATTCAATACAATATATTTCATTTTCCCACTAAGAACTTCTTCCTTAGAAAGGCATTTTTTTGGGCCTCTGCTTGTCTCATTATTGTTTCCATGCATAAAATAGTATCTTAATTACAAATATTAAAGCTAGATTTGTTTCATATACCACGAACATTTTTGTCCCAAATGTTGTTCCATTAGCACCAATATTTCACTTGTAAAACATCATAAACAACTACAAAATCAAGGAGTGAAGGCTGTTTTTGTGAGTATCTAATACAAATTCAATAAAATCTCCTTGTTCATATATCCAGAGTTTAACACTACTCAGTGTTCCTTCTCCCTGGGACATTAACCAGTCATAATGTTTCAAGAAAAAGAAGACCACTCCACAATTTTTCTAGCATTAAATTAATATTGGAAAGTTGCTGTACCCGGCAGCACAGTTTGGGATTCCACGGAGATCATGTTCAACAAAACCTGTTAAATTAAAACACCTGTAAGTGGGGTCATCAACCACTGTTCCTTAAGTAAAATTCCAAAGTCAAGTAAGGTTACTTAGACAACCAAGTGTGCAGACAGTCCCAGCTTCACTGGAGAAAGATTTGAAATGTCTAAGAAGCTAACAGTCCTTGCAGCTCAGCATCAAAATGGCACAAAACAGCTGAGGGAAAATATGGGAATAAATATTACATAAGCTCCAGTTACTCCTGGGAGCTTCATTCACTTTACAGATAATAATATCAACTCCCCTAGATCTGAAAATGTCTATTTTTAAACTAAAGGCACTATTTATAAACCTGTCCTGAATCAAGAAGTCCACGTGTGCATTAAATTTGAATAGCGTGATGGGCCTGTGGGTTTTGCTTCTCATTAGCAAATTTAACCTTATGTTGCAGATGGTGATGCAGAGAAATGGGAAGGGCTTAAAGCCCACATTCAACCTTTTAGCTTTAAGCATATGTAGGAAAACCTCTCTCTTTCCTTTTAAGCTGATAAAAGACCTTGTATTACTTTGTTGTTTTCATAAAACCTCATTCAAGTGTACACTTCTGTCATATTATACAAGGATTTTCAGACCTTCTATCACTTCGTTGGGTCACTAATGAAACCAGTAGTGTAATTACAGACATGCCAACTGCCTACAGCTTTAATGATGTCAGGCAGACAACTTGTTAGCACTGAGGAGTATTAAATATTTGTGGTTTAAACTCATTTACAATCTTACTAAGGTAGAAATTCTTAATGTCATAGACAAGTTAAGATACTGAAATGAACCTAAGTAACCTCAACTTTTAACTGCAGTTAATAGAAATTCAGGGAGATGGATCTTATAAGGCTGGACACCTGGAGAACTGCATAACAGTATATTTGAGAGGTAGTGAAGAATAGATTTGTTAAAGGATATAATATCAAAATAATCCATATTGTAATGCTTTATTTCACTGTGCTGAAAGTTGAAGAAAATTTTACATAATCAGCACAGCACAAATGAAAGATTATTGATGCACTCAGAAAACAAAATATTATACTGTATTTAGAATAATTATCACACAGAATCTTCCAGTGAAACTGCAGCAACAATTAAACTTGAAATGCCTATGCCACCTTCTGGCCAAGAAAATCAGATGCATGAATGAGTAATTGGCAGAAAATGGCAGTGACAAATTATATAGTATTCAGAATAAAGGAATGGTTGGGTATCAGGTCCGAGTTGACTGTAACCAAACAGTATGCAGATGTGATTAAGTAGTTTTGCAGGTATGCCAAACAACATACAGTTTTCTGTATGTTGCGACTTTATCACCCACCATTTTTTCCTGCAGTCCCATGACACACATGTGAGTGAGACAGCTATTGCTCTCCTTCTTACAGTCTAAAAATAGTTGTCGGTGCTATTATTGGTGGTTCAGTCATGAGAGGAAAGTGATGCAAGTTTACTGTCAGGCAGAGAAGGGAATTGAATCCATACGCTGGATGAGTGCTACAGACTTGGGGATGTACCTTGCCTGTGGCAGTTTTGTATGACATGCCAGGGCTGCTTTGAAAATGTCTCTTATATTGGACCTCTCACTTGATAGGAGTACTTAGTTTGTACTAGGCAGTGGATTTAGTGGGTGCATGGGATATTGAATATCTCAATACTGGCAAGACTGAGGTGTTCCTCGGTATGCCAATAAGGATAGCACTCTCTGCTGGATGAATTTATGTGACATGAAATACAAAGTACCCGAGGACAGCAGCACTAAAGAAAAGGTCTGGTGTACCATTGCCCACTTAGGCACCTAATGTAGGAGTAGACTGGAGTTGACTGAAGATCTTTTGTGAACCTGAACTTAAAAAGTCTAGAGGCAGTCAAGGTCTGGATCTAAAAAATGTAATTTTAAAAAGTACTTTAAATATCTCTCAGAGCTACAGTGCATCTCAGGATACACTCATCTTTCTGTTACATTATACAGTGGGAGGAAATATTTTGCTAGGAGATTCTACATAGTAGGTTCATGTCTAAGATATTTTGCTTTAGAATCAGCAGCAAACTGAACAAAACTTCTGTTCTTTAACAGAAATGTCTAAAATTTTATCACAGTAATATCTAGCTAATACACACTTACCTTGGAAGTAAGATTGTATTAAACTGGCACTGTCATACAGTTTTATAGTTTTAAAACATAGAAATAAAAGATGAAAGGGACTCTTGTCAGCAAGCCAAGAGTGAACTAAGACATAACACAAAATATCATGAAGGCTTATAATAACATTGAAGTGAATCAACAAACCCTGCTATCTTGCAGGTGAAAGTTAGAAACCAGGGCAGGTAGACGTAGTGGTGGATGTCTCAAGTTCTGTGACCCTGTTTTTGGCTCTGGTATCTGCCTGGACTGTTCTTTCTACAGTTCACTGGGCGGGTGTGTTTTCAAGGTCAGGACATCTATCCCCTTTGAACATCAGCCTCTTCTGCCATAATGACAATATTTCGGAGATCAAATAGATTTGCCTGAATAACTTATCCACTTTTACAGAAGGGACTTATATTACCACTTCTGATTTGATCTTTTCTATCTCTAATTTCTATGATTCATTTGGGAGGAAAAAAAAGTCTGTGGACAACCTGTTCTCTAACAAGGTATTGCCTAGATGTTACAGAACACTGAGGTTCAGCAAGCTGTATGAAACCGATTAGAATAACAATGCTGCTGATGTCAGAGGATCATGCTACTAAACTGCATCACAGCAGAATCAGTGCAAGAGTACTTTTCCCCCTTCAACTGTATTTGCATTAGAGACTGGAAATAAATGGAAAGACAAAAATGATACTATCGCAGTAATATAAGAGCTCAGATAAATAAAACTAATAATACAGTTCAGAGACTAAAACAAATGAAAGGGAAAAAGCATAAAAAGGGAGAGAGGGATGCTTGTGAAATATAATTATGTTTTGTATCTGTACAAAATCTCACAGATCTGTCAGGACTGGTGCTAGAAAATGTGAGGATACAGTATATTGCCTTTCAAGTTCTAATATATATTTCGAGAAAACAAGTAGGAGAAAACAGGAGAGTGGAGGTACAACCACATAACTGACAGGAGATTTCTATACTGTATAAAACATTGCAAACAAAAAATTGCATTCCTGAATGTCTTTGAAATTCACACTTTTATATAACAGGATTTTGTGCCTGATTTGTCCATAGAATTATTCATGGGATGAAAAAGAAGTTAAAAAATTCTCGAGAGGACAAAATAATCCATTTTCTTTCTATTATGACTAATAACAGTATAGGTGGTCATTCAGCCAATGTATTTAACTACAGAGTCCACAGTAGACAGTGGACATGAGTCCATAAAAGAGTTTTCCCAGTTCTTTCTCCTAAAATCAGCAATGGTAGGATATCTGCCAAAACAATGGAAAATAGCACTATAAAAAATATCACTTATATATAGTTAAATGTGTTTACTCTCCCTTCCTCTATCCATTCTCTATTTTGTTATTCCTTTTCTTCCTTTTTTGTTTATTCCATCATCATGTCTTTTCTCTCTGTAGTGCTTTACAACACAAAATCTTTTACGTTTCTGACAGAAGCCTTTTTTCTCCCTGCTTTCCCCTCCTTTCCTCTCTTCTTTGTTGCCCCAAGTTCCTTAAAAAAGGTGAGAAGACACAGATGAATATCATACTACACTCCCACCTTATCAGTTTGATGATTTTTGGAGTGTATTCCATTGTGTCATTATCGAAGACCCAGGTGCCTACAGTTCTTCCCCCCCTCCCTTTCAGATCTTCATTTTCTTTATTGTGCTACAGCAAAAAACAAGTTGAATGTTCCCAGACCAGAGGGGAGAAAGAGAAATGGGATTAAGTATCATGGGCAATTCACTAGAATACATGGTATTTTAATTCCAATATTAGTGGGGTTTGTTTATAAAAGTAACTGATGGTATGGAGAATTCTTGCTCTTCTATAGCATCAGAAATGTATTTTGCACTGGAAACGAAAAGCAGGGCAAATAGGTGGAACTTCTATATGCATGGCAGCAGGGTGAAGGATCTTAATACCCATCTTCTCTACTATCTGTCTTTTCCTTGTTATGAGGAACAGACAATCGAATCCAGGAAACAGGGTATGGGAAAAACATCTGGATTAAAAGAGAGTAAAGACCCCATGATGTGTAGATCCTTTCCTCCATAAAAAGGTCTAAAAACCTTGTGAAATTTGCTTTTGGACCAAAATAGACTGTTCCAGTCCAACAGAAGAACACCTACACTATCTGCCTGTGTCTGTGTATATCCACAGCCTGCCAGGAGAATCCCTTTCTTAGCATATACTTTTGTAATTTGATGAGCACCCACATCATCTGCAGAGTTCTACACCTTCCACGCTGAGGTAAAAATATGGTAAGAAATACAAATTAAACCTAAACTGGTTACACTGAGTGTCAAGCAAATTCAAAATATGACAAAACAACAATTGAGGTTTCAGACAATTTTCTTACAGCAGATTATCTGGATTGTTGCAGCAAGCAATTAAAATGATATAGCTCTGAAAATTTAAGTGTGTCAAAAGCTTAGAGGCATTTGTATATTTTCTCCCCTTGTACTATTGAAATCAAAACTGATTTAGATATAGGATACTTTTATAAGAAATTAAGGAAGTAGGTAGTTTATTCTTTATTGCCCTGATTCATACAGGTAATAAACTATAATTTTTAGCACCCTTATAGTATAATTGACTCAGAAACAATGTTTATTTGTTTATATTAGATGTGTATTTTAAAATAACTTGTTGATAAAACCTACAATTGAAATGTTATATTAGACAAGAAAGAATTGAAGACATTGCTCTACCTTAAGTAAAATCTGTATTTTAATTTTTATCAAAAAAGTTGCAGGAAATATGTACTTTATCTGCACCTAAACTCTTTTTTTTCCCCCTAAAGATCCTGAAATGAATGTTGACAAATAAAATTCTCAGTTTTCTAATGTTATCCTCATTGCTAGTAACAATAGTTTATGGAGAACTTAAAACAAAATTTAACATTTGTGGCATTTGAATGACCACAAAAATATTTTCATTTATTTTAAGGCTTCCTAGGATTCTTATCTTTGCACAATTTAGTTTCTTCACTACAAAAGCAATTGTCAATATAAATAAAACAACAAGGACAAACTGACTATAAAGAATTCATAGAACTTTAAAAAATATTCTTAAGTCATTATTCCTTTAATTCTTCAGACAAATAAAGACATGAGGTTTTTTTTCCCAATATTTCTTCTGAACAGCCTAAAATAAACACTGTGACTTCACTGTAGGCAAAAAATTAAGGTATCCTAAATTTTTGCCAACACCTTTACAGTATACAATGATATGAGAAGTACTGATGCATGTGTATATCCTGTCGTTAATCTGCAACAGGATATACTACTATACTTGTAGATAATTAACATACCTCCACTAAAATTTTAACTGAATTATCTATTTTTTTGCTATCTGAATGATAAAACTTGCACAGATGTTGGCTCTGGTTTGACCAGGCTCTAGAAGTTATAATGAGAAGGAGAATTCATTTATTGCTTGTTGTTTCTTTCTTTTTTTTTTCCCCTGCATAATGGGATTTTTCATAGAGCACAGGATAAAATTTTCCAGCAGTAATTATTTCAGAGGAACTAGAAATAGTCAGGTATGATTGCCCTTTGACATCACAGAAGATTTCAGGTATTTCCACACTGTACCTCACACAAGTGGGGTCAACCTCTTGAAGGCTTTTTCTTCTCTTTAGCAACTACTGACATACAGCTCCAAATTTTTTCAATATCCTCTTGATTAGTTAATTAGAAAATTAATTACTTTTAAATTTAATGCTTACTAGAAATAAAATGGGGTTTGGATTTGTGCCTTTTATCTTAGCAGTATTAAATGAAGATTTTACTAAGAGTTACCTTACGTGGAGATGTAATTTAGCATACACATGAATTTGCCATGCAATTGTATCCTTAGAAGTGGGCTTTTGACTAGAAAAAATTGGCTAAAATAATGACTTAGCTAACTCCACTGACAAGCTGAAGCAGTGTAAGTAAGCAAATAAGTGGTTCTGCATATTGAATATAACTCATGATTATACTATTCAATTGTTACTCATCCCCATCTTGTTTTAGTTACTTGCCTGTTCTCGGGGTTTTACTTTCATAAAGAGCGGTGTGGAATTTTTCAGAAAGCATTTATTTTTCTATTGCTTAAGACTGAACTGTTTGTTTATTACTGAGTGTAGTCAAAGGACATGAGACTATGGCACTAGCTAATAGGAAAGAAATATATATATAAATGATGTTGATTTCAGTACCTACATAGGTCTTCAGATCTTATCACTCAGTGTTCTTACCTAACCTGTAGCACTAGACTGTCCAGTACAATGAAAGAAATTGCTGAAACCTACACTTGCTGTCAAAAGTATTGGATTTTGTATTATAGTAATTTCAGTGTGGTAGCATTTAAAAGCTCTCTTATGATATCTCATCTGAAGGATTTTTACCCATTGATTTTTGTTATGACTCAGAAATATCGTAACTGCTTACTTTGAGAAACCAAACACAATTTGTAAAATTAAGTTCAATACCTCCAGTGTAAAAAATATGAACCCTGTAACTGTGTGAAAACAAAACAGATTTACAAAACTATATCATTATAATCTGAGTCTCACAATGTTATGCATATAATACCTTGGCTGTTGGAGCTCCTTTGCTTTTTTAGTGCCAATTTTTTTCTCTTATACTCCTTTCTATCTTTGTTTTAATGCTAGGGAAAATCTTACCAAAAAAAAAAAAAGCTTTTAAGAAACCTGAAAAGTTATATATAGATAGCTAAAGATAGTACCCTTTTAAATATTTAGTAAAAACTTTTCCAGTTCTCCCTCTGAACATTCCTGCTCAGTTCTTCATCTTTTTTTAGGAACAGGTTTTTAGTGTGCCAACATACTTCATTATTTAACAAAACTTAACAAACCAGAAGTCAACACTACTACTTATGAAACTAAAAATAAAGAAGGCATCCAAAGAAAGGTGGTATAATTATCTCAATGAATATTAAAAAAAATGTATTTCTATGTTGAAAGGATGCCAAAAAGAAGAGGTTCTGTACAATCAGTGTATGTCAAAGATTTTGTGTATTTATATTGTGTTACAAAACCTGACTTGAAGCTTATTGTGAAGAGGAATGAGTGGTAAGGAAGCCTTAGCTTCAGACTGAACAGTAATTTTGCATTTCTTTACTTTGTTCTATTAGGGAATAATCCTCTCATTTTTTAAACAATATCCTTGTAAAATATTCTACAGGTAACTGCTGAAAAAAAAGTGTAGGGAGTGCGGGAAAAGTGTCTTTCACATCTCAGCTAAAACCTCCTAGATTTTCTTACTTTAGTTTCATAAAGATCTGTATTTAGCTTTGTATGTGAAAAGATTTCTTCAACATTTTTGAAAGACAGCTTGAGTTCCTCAGAGAGCCACTTTAGTTCTTTCCATGTATGAGCACAAAAACGTCCACTTTAGCGCATTAATGTATTTTTTAAAGTAACAGAAGAGCTTCCCCTAAGATCTGAAAATTCTTCACTCAAGACTAACAGCCTTCATTTGTGTGGAGTAAAACTGGTCAGTTCACAATGCAGAAGTTAACTATTTTGGTAATACATAAAAAACCTCCTTCTAACTCTTTTATTGAAGTTGTGTGTGTCAGTTGCAATCATCAATGGGCAATAGCAGAATTTGTTGGCATTATAGTAATCTCCTGATAGACTTGAATTCATATTGTAGGGAAGTCCATGGGGATTTTTTGTTTATAAATTCCAGTATCTGGAATAGTACAGTGCCAGTTCTTTACAATATTTCTAGGTATATTTTATTAACAAGCTTGCTTCCTGTAAATTTTGTGTGGAAGATGTTGACCTGGTCAGAGCTTTAAAATAGATCAGTCAACCTTCTTACAGTGAGCTCAATCAATGAAGAAAATCATGTAAGACAGAGAACAATAAAAATAAACCAGTTTCTCCCTGCCTTGTACTTCAAGGCATATCCTTTCTTCCAGGATTGATTTCAGTCAGTTCAAGGACTATAATGGTCTCCTGCTCCTCTTCTCATTTCTTAGGCCTGATCTGTTTTCTGCTCTTCTTGGCCATCTCAGCTCCTGCTGTAGCTGCAAGCTTTCTTCCTGATGCCTTCCTCTGCCTTGTCTTCCAGTTGGCTGGTACTTGCTTTTATTGACCCTGGGAGAGAGTCATTTCCCCTTTCTTCTGGGAGATAAATCTCACCCACATATGCCTTTACTAACAAAGTGTGTCACGCAGAGTGAGGAGAAAGGTAACAAATACCTTTAGTCAGACTTAAAGGAGAAAAGAATAGTACTTAAACTTTTCATCTTCAAGACAGCTCCTGAAAATCTTTCTTTTAAGTCTGCAAGGAATTAAAACCTATGCCAAACTACTAAGTACAACAAATGAACAAACACATCCAGTCTTTTTCTTCTAGAATAAGAAATTACTTAGTTATACTTACTTAGACAGTACTTACTTAGAGATTCTCAGTAGAGGTATAAAGTCAGAAGAGGTATAAAGCAGAAGCAGTATCAAAGGATCAAAACAAGTATTGTTAAGCTTTTCCATCAGTGATTTGGACAAAGGGTACCTCCTCAGCAAGTTTTCTGAACACATAGCTGGGATGAGTGGCCAATACCCCAGGGTACTGTGCATCCCTTCAGAAGGAGATCAACAGGTTGGAGGGATGAGCAGAGAAGAACTGTCTGAAGTTTAACAAAGGCAAATGCAGGATCCTGAACCTGGGGAAGAATAACCCCATGTACCAGTACAGGCTGGGGGCTGACCTGATGGGTCATCTCTGCGGAGAATGACGTAAGGGTCCTGGTGGACAACAAGCTGCCCATGTGGCCTTGTGGCCAAGAAGTCCAACGGTATCCCGGGTTGCCCTAGGAAGAGCTTTTCAAGCAGGTCGAGGGAGTTGATCCTGCCCCTCTACTCAGCCCTCGTGAGGCTGCATCTGGAGTACTGTGTCCAATTCTGGGCTCTTAAATACAAGCGAGACATGGAGCTCCTGGAGCAGGTCGAGTAAAGGGTAACAAAGTTGATTAAGGGACTGGACATCTCACTTATGAGGAAAGGCTGAGGGGTCTGGGCTTGTTCAGCCTTGAGAAGAAACAACTCAGAGGGGATCTTATCAATGTCTGTAAGTATCTGAAGACAGGGTTTCAAGAGGATGGAGCGAGGCTCTTCTTGGTGGTGCCAAGCAATAGAACAAGAGGCAACGGGCAGAAACTAAGCCCCAGGAAGTTCCATCTGAATTTGAGGAAGAACTTTACTGTGCAGGTGATTGAGCACTGGAACAGATTGTCCAGAGAGGTCGTGGAGTCTCCCTCACTGGAGATATTGAAGAACCATCTGGACCCAATCTGTGCTATGTGCCCTAGGATGATCCTTATTGAGCAGGGAGGTTGGAGCAGATGACCGCACAGTGGTGCCTTCCAACTTTACACAATCTGTGATTCTGTGAAAATATCTACCTCAGCTTGGTCACAAAAGGTTTTCTCTGATGATGAATTGCCTGAACATCAGGACGACCTAGAGTCAATATCACTGACAAGCAAGCACTGCTCAGAATAGGAACTTGCTAATCATCCAAGAATGATAAAATTCTGTCCTCCTTAACAGACATAAAAATTATAGTTCTCTGTTTATGGTAAAAATCAGGATTGCAATACTATTTAGTTGCATGAGCATTTGTTCACCAACTGGTTCACTCTTGAGAAATGCTACAATCCAAGCATTAGAAGCTGCATTTCACAGTGAACCTGGCTGCTCTCGTTTCACCTGTGGAGGGACCTTTGAAAATGAAGTTTCCTGGGGCAGAAGGGAAGTGGAGCAGGTCGCTCCCCATCCTCCTACTAAAAATGGATCCAGGAGGTAAAGCTCAGCATGGTTTAAAGTGTTTAACATGTTAATATGATTGTTTTCTGTGAACCTGCACACACAGATTTAGATCTATATGTCTAGCTTGTATCAGTGGGCTTCCTAATGAACTGACAAACAATGATTGATATAGCTGAACAGTTATATTCATATGTAGACATGTAATGATGACTACTGAACAAATAGGGGTCATATAAGACTAGAAATAATGTTAACTATAGGTGGGAAAAAAATAGGGACTGACATGCATTTGTGTCCCTATAAATAGGGAAGATTATCTGAAATCCTTGCTGCCTCTAGTTCATAATGAAAATTTAAATGTTGATGTAAATTTGATTACAGTCCATACAAGATTTAAGATTTAAAAATCACGCTATACATGAGTTCAAATTACAAAGCAACCTCACATCTACTTCAGTTTATTGTACAAAATGACTGCATTAGTATTTTTTAATTTATAAGCCTATTGTTCATAGATAAAACAATTCAGTGAAACAAGTTATTATTATGGTGATTTTTTAGTGTTCCCAACAGAATCTTGCTTATTAAGATTATTAATCTTCACAGAAACAAGGAGTCCCAATCCCCAAAAGAGCCAATGACAGAAGCCTAGTGAAATTCTCAAACCATCATGAATACATCCTGTATTTTACATTTCTCACACTCATTATTATTGCACACAATCAAGCCCTTCAAGGAACACACCTGGAAATTTCCATTAGCAGTAATTACTGCATTTTATATAAGCAAATATGTAGATTATACAAAACTAAGAGAAGCTGTTGACTCCTTCGAGGGTAGGGAGACCCTGCAGAGAGACCTCAACAAATTAGAGGACTGGGCAATCACCAATCATATGAAGTTCAAAAAGGGGAAGCGCCACATTCTGCCCCTGGGATGGGGCAACCCTGGATGTATGTACAGACTGGGGAATGAGATGCTGGAAAGAAGTGCTGTGGAAAGGGACCTTGTAGATGGCAAGTTGAATATGAGTCAGCAGTGCCCTGGCAGCCAGGAGGCCCAACCGTGTCCTGGTGGGCATCAGGCAAAGCATCACCAGCTGGTCCAGGGAGGGGATTGTCCCTCTCTGCTCTCCACTGGGGCGGCCTCACCTTGAATATTGTGTGCAGTTTTGGGCACCACAATATAGGAAAGATATTAAGCTATTATAGAGTGTCCAAAGGAGAGCAACAAAGATGGTGAAGGGCTTTGAGGGGAAGCTGTGTGAGGATTGGCTGAGGTCACTTGGTCTGTTCAGACTGGAGGAGACTTGCAGTCTACAACTTCCTCGTGATGGGAAGAACCAGGATCTCTTCTCTGTGGTGAGAAGTGACAGGATCCAAGGGAATGTCCTGAAGTTGTGTCCGGGAAGATTTAGGCTGGATATTAGAAAAAGATTCTTCACCCAGAAGGTGGTTGGGCACCACAGGCAAGTGGTTACAGCACCAAGCCTGGCAGAGTTCAAGAGGTATCTGGATGATACTCTCAGGCACATGGTGTGACTCATGGGGATGGCCCTGTGCAGAGCTAAGAGTTGGACTTGATGATCCTTGTGGGCCCCTTCCACCTCAGCATATCCTGTGATTTTATTATTTTAGTCACTTCAAGAAAACATAACTAGAGTGTAGTGATTCCAAAGCAATGCTTTTCTAGAAGGAAATTCTGAGAAGCAATAGAATTAAAATACCTGCTGTTGGATATTTAAAATTTCATTATAGTCAACAGCTTCAGAATTATTTTTTTAAAATCAAATTCAGAAAAAGTATTGACTTGAATAGCTCCTTTTTTTCTATTTCAACATAGCATTTTCTTACATTTCAGTATATTAATTCATTATGATGCAGTTTCCAAAACAAAAACATCAGGCATATCCTATTTCCTTGTAAAGTTAAATATTCTGAAAATTGAATTTATTTATTTGCATTCAAGTGTGTTTAAGAATAAATAAAAGTGCCCAAATTGATTCACCCATGTAACCTTCTGAACAAACTTTTAAAGTAATTCAAGGGTAGAAACCAGGTACCTCAAAGTTTTGTTTTTCATGACAAAGATAAAAGAAAAGAAAATAACATTTTTTACAGAAAGCAGAAATATTTCCCTTTTTGAGCTGAGCTTTGTGTGCAGAAATACATTGAAATTCCGTATAGAAAACACTTGCAAAGAACACCAGAGACATTAATGATGGAGACCTGTCCCTTACTCTGGAAGACATATTTCATAAAAAAAATTGTTAACTAAGGGCTTATTTTAAGTGTCCTTTAGACACTATATACTGTTTGCTGATGGATGATGCTTTGCCTTGCTATACTGTACTGTAGAACTTCACCTAGTTGTCACAGTTCATTTTCTGAGGAAAGGGATTATTTTTTTTAAAAAAATCTCATTATTATGAGGCTGGATCAAAAGTTTAATTTAAAAAAACCTTAACATTTAGCACAGCCAACTCTGTGTATTACGGATTTTGCTAAAAGATCAGAAAAGCAAAACTTCTATTTTAAAAAGATTGGCTGCATTCATTAGGAAAAGGCTGTAACAACTTCTGGGCTTACAGTAATTTTAAGAGCTTCAGTGTGGTCATGTCTAGCCTGACCTGAGCCAGCAGAAGATATTGAAGATACGTCACTTCTACAGACAATAAATTGATGGATTGCATCCAAAATGGTACTGGCTTTTTTTATTATTATTCTGTTTCATTCTCTGTTCTTTGATTTTTTTTCCTCCCCTTCTTCAGGCAGTTTAAGGCCCAAGTAGTGGAGGATATGCTAGCACTAAATAATAAGCTCTGCTTCCAGAGCATGGATGCTCCAAAACCAAAAGAAATGAGGCATTTGGAGATACTTTAATCACATTAGGACCTACCCTTTTGCTTCTTTTCTTATTAATAAAGATAAATTGATGTTGGATGGCATATGAGGAAAGACAGCATCTGAAGAAAAATAGTAGATCTATGTCAGGATAGTCTAGTACATACATGAAAGGATATCCCAGTGTCCATCACTAAGAAATGGACAGCTTTTTGTCCTGAAGTTTTCATACCATGAAGTTAATAAAAAATTGGTGCCTTTGCCAATGGCATGTGTCAAACTGAAGTGAATTTGAATGTATTTCTCATATAGCTGCTGGAAATCTTCAGAAACTATAATATAAATACCCCATCCTGGTGACATTGACATTATAAACACATGGTAATGTCTCAAGGTTATACTAGAATTTCTATAAAAATTCTTTATACTTATTATAATAATTAACTATTTGAAAGAGTGAAAAAAAATCCATGTGTCCTCTAGCAAAACTTTACTATTAAACCTACTTTTAATCTTTCAGGTAATCTTTTTTTCTAACTGGCAAATACTTTTTATGTCATTAAATGTTGGTGCAGTCACTGAAGTTAACAAATCTGTCAAGTCTGACATTTTCACTTGCAAAGTTAACTGTTCTGGGAATATAATTGTTTTATTTTCCCTCAGTTGTGTTTAAGAATGAATACAAGTTACACAGGAGATTTAGTAGCCTAAGTGAATCTTCCAGTTATAGCCCTGTATTCCTTTGGCACAGGGCAGCTATAAAACAACATAAAAAGTGAAATAGCCAGTGCTTGTGCTCATATGCATTCATCTTACCATTTCTAAAAAGGGCTCCATGTTAGAGAAGAATTGTAACTGTGATGATCATTGGAGGAAAAGTACTGCTGTTGGATATGTATTCACCTTCTGTACATGGAAGACAAAGAGAAATGACTGTTACAGGCCATTTCTGTGTATTTTCTTGCAATTGTATTGGAGGAAAACTTTCAGGTCCAAATATGTTTACTTGAGTTAATCAACATAACTTTGAGGAAACCATACAGGGTTATAGGCACTGAGAATAGATGTGCTACCATTTTATTATATTGAAATCTATCCAATTATTTCAGCATAATGCCTTGGTAAAAAGAAAAACTCTTACTAAAAATGATGTTCATATTCTTGACAAGTTTATGTTTTTTTATTTAATGAACAAAATGAGTTTTAATATCAAACAGCAGGAGTATTTTTAGATCTGTGCATGTCAGATATTATGAAAGCCAAGAGAATATAAATAATCCACTGGTTCTATGTCCTGTTTCTCATCTGTATTGTTCTTTGTATGTGCACACACTGGGTGAGAATGTTCTTTAAATCACTTCATGCATCATGATACAAGATGTCCACATTTCTGGCATCTTGGCCATTAAGGAACAATATGGACAAACAAAAAAGAATTAAAAAATGAAGTATGTGTAATTCTCAAGTCATAATGACAAGACTACCTACCATAATAAGTATAACCTCAGAAGTTACAGTGTTTCACCACAGGAATAACTTTCTATTCCATAACCTGAACAGATGTTCATTTTATGAAACATTGAGTTTTTAGAGGTCTATTTATTTCTGGAACTCACAAATCCTAGGCTATTGGGAGCTACAGCATTCAACATGCATGAGATTTCTGGCTGGTTGTTTGAGCTACAGGTCTGTGAAATAAGAATTTTTAATTATTTCCTACATATACAAAAATACTACAGTATTCCAGAGGAAATTGTAATTGTCACCAGTTGGAAACATGTTCATTAGCAACATTTTATTTTGGCTCAGATCTTAGTCTGTATATTTAAGTTAAAATAATTTTTCAAAAGACAGAGATAGCTTATAATGTAGGAAAAATTTTTTTTCTTAGCTATTATTGTTAATCCTCAATACTTTTCTTGGTATATGACTGTGAACTCGAACAGAGTTAAACACTGAAAATAATAGTCCTTGTAGTCAGCTAAATCAGAAGCACTCAGTGTAAGGAGTTCTGCATGGAAGGAAGAGGTAAGTCATTTAGAGTCCTCAAAGCATGCCCAATATTTGATATAGACAGGGATAAAGGCTGGAGGAAATTTACTTAAGCTCCTAAACACTTTCCTTCTCCATTAAGATAGAAAGTGTACAGATAAAAGCTTTGATTTAGGTCCAGATTATATCTATATGCAAAATATGACTCTGGAATTAGTCATATCCAAGGGAGACTAACTCTTCAGGATCCTCAGTTAGTTTTTCTAAGATAAAATTATCAAATCAATCTGAATTTGCATATTTGACAGCAGAATTCTGCCCACTGATTTTTTGAGAGCTACAATCATCCTACTTGTGAGAAACCCTGCAAAGAGCCAGCCAGAGACATCATTAGAAACATTTGTTTAATTCAAGGATGCCATTATTCCAGTGAATAATGTTACCATAGAGAAGATTTCTCTTGCTTCATGAAGTTTAAATTTACATTTGAAATATGTTTTAAAAAATACTTTATATAGCTTTCAAGTGTGGATTAAAATATAATGGGAAAACATTATTCTAGGCACTTCTTTTTTCATGCAATAACTTACACATAGTATTTACATGTCTGTCAAGCTCCACTAATTTCAAATGAGACTATTAATTATTCAACGTTCAAAGCAAATTCAATTATAAAGTAGTGATGACATGTCTAAAAAAAATTCCTTTTGAAAAACAGATGGGTGTCCAAGTTGAAGTCAAGAATCCTTTCTCAGCCAATAATCTGTAAATTTAGCATTTCATATGCATCCATGAATTAGTCCAC
Organism: Corapipo altera; assembly: GCF_003945725.1. Lineage (NCBI taxonomy): Eukaryota > Metazoa > Chordata > Aves > Passeriformes > Pipridae > Corapipo > Corapipo altera. Next base: position 6,832,685 of record NW_020884876.1, on the reverse strand, counting down.
AAAAAATACTTTAGTAAAGTATAACTTAATGACTTGAACACAGTGCAGCTCTCTCATAATGCTTGCATCTTTAGTTTAAATGCATTTCATCTTCAGAAGTTACTAAGTACTAGATGGATTATTATAATTGTTGCTTAGCTTCTGTTATTTTAAAGTCTGGTGGACAACAAGCTCAATATGAGCAAACGGTTTGCTGCTGCAGTAGAGAAAGCCAACAGGATGATGGGTCGCATCAGCGAGGGATACAGAAGTCATTATCCCACTCTACTCAGTGCTTGTCAGGCCACACCTGGGATAGTGAGTTTTGTCCCCACTGTGCAAAAAAAGATGTGGACAGGCTGGAGAGGGTCCAGGGAAGTGTCACAAAGATGACCAAAGCACTGGAAAGCCTGCCATGTGAGAAAAGGCTTAGGATGGGGTTTGTTTAGCCTTCAGAGAAGGCAGCTTAGGAGACACCTTTTCACCATGTTCCAGTATTTAAAGGATGGCTAAGACAAAGATGGAAACTCCCTTTTTACAAGGAATCACATGGAAAAGATAAAGGGTGATGGGTACGAGCTATTCCTGAGGAGATTCCAGTTGGGTACAAGAGGAAAACTTTTGACAATGAGAACAATCTGGAATAATTGGAATAATTGCCACTGGAATAATTGGGATTCACCAACATTGGACACTTTTTAAGATTCAGCTGGACAGGGTACTGAGACATCTTGCCTAGTTTTATATGCTCTTGCCGAAAAAGGTTGGTCCAGATGATCCCTGAGGTCCCTTCCAACCTGGTAACTATGATTCTATCGAAAAATTGCAGTTGAGATGACTTGTGAATATGCAGAAGTAAGTAAATGGATGTTTTTGATTTCTTAGAAGAGGAATTATATCCTGGATACCAGTTGATCAAGTAGTCACTAGTCTTCCCTTTCAAAAAAATCCAAAAACTTATGTACACAGTGCTTTTTTTAAAAAAAAAAAAAAATCAATTACTATGGAAAACTCTTTAGTAATATTCCAAAACTGACCAAATAGGTTATACAAATCAGCAACCTGGTGTATGGCAGCACTGAATCTTTATTGTAACTTTTTTAAACTAAGGTATTATGAAAACTGCCTGTAATATTTGATAGCAGTCTGTTCTAAGGAGAAAGCAAATATGCCTCCTACCCTGCAGTGGAAAGATGGCTGTACACATACAAAAGAAGTACTTCCCAACCTATTTTCTAGTCAGGACACAGACACCACTATGATTCTTACTGCTCTGTGGGGAACCAGCAGACCAGAGTCTGCAGTCAATTTAGCTGCATTTGAAATGGCCCTAACATACAACATAGACTTCAGAAAGGACCACCCAGCTGTGCTAGGAATATGCATAATGTATAGGCTTTAATTTTGTTCATACAGAACCAGTTGCGTAAGCTGGCTATACAGCCAGTGTATGCCATTTGCAGAGTGGGTTTAATAATGGCTTCACAGCAGAGACAACAGGGATAAGAAGTTGCAGTAGATCCAGTCATAGCCTTTTTTAATATCTTTAGTTTAGGTGAAAGCTGCATATAACGTTTTGACTCACATTGTTTGTCAATTTTAACTGGAATTAGTACATTGGCCATGTAGCAGCTTGAAGTGGCTTTACAAATATTACCCACCAATTACTACTTTACTCTGACAGTGGCTTGTGTCAAAATGTCCCAGTTGTTATATTAGACACTATTCTGTATTTGCCGGGTTAGAACTAAAATGACAGTACAAGAAAGAATAGAGGACAAAATATTTTCCCATTTGCATGAAGAATGGGAGATAGAACATTCCTGGATTTTTTTGCCTATTTTATACCTACTGATAATCTTTTGCCACACATACTCTGATAAAAAAACAAGATGAGGTAAAATTCATTGACAAATACATTTCCCAGCAGAAGGATCAATCTTGGGTTCAAGAAAAATGCTTTAAAGTCACTTCTGACTGGATGTACCCTTTTCCAATGTTTGAAACTTTTCAACCAAATTTGAAAGATGTTCTCTAGGACACTGCTGCAAATTTTCTACAAGTTGTGTGAAAAATTGTAGCTGGCTAAAGGAATGGGGTAGGTAAGCCAAGGGTCCGAGGTGATGGGAACAGAAGGGACACAGCAACCAACAAAGCGACAGAGTTAAGGGTAAACATTTTTATTATAGCCTGGTGAGGAAAGGTCTCAAGCATGTACTGGGAAATTAGCACACTTGGGTGCCTCTCTGAAATGCCTCTGTGCTGATGCACATATCATGAAGAACAAACAGGCGGAGTGACCTTGTTGAGGTATTGTGACATGACAGGATCACATGGTTGGAGTGCTGCAGTGGAGGCACACAGACTCTTTAGGAAAGGCAAGCTTGGAAGGCAAGGTGAGGAAGTTGACCTTTACGTGACAGCAAGCAGCTGGAATGCACAGAGCTCTGCCTTGAGATGGGTCAGGTGTCAGTTGAGAGCTTATGGTTAAGACTAGTGGGCAGACCAACGTGGTCTGCTGTCGTAGTCAGTATGCCACAGACCTACTTGTCAGGAAGGAGTAGGTGAGGTTTTGTTCAAATTAGGTGAGGTCTTCAGAGAACTGGAAGAAGCCTCACATTCACAGGACCTAGTTCTCAGGAAATCTTCAACCACTCTGATATCCACCAGACGGACAATACGGAAAGGCTCGAACAACCTAGGTTTCTTGAGAGCAACTTCCTGGCACAGGCAGTTGAGGAGCCAACAAGAAAGATGCTATACTGGACCTGGTACTTAGGAACAAGGAAGAACTTGAAAGTTCTGGGCTGCAGTGAACTGACATGGTGGAGTTCAGGATCCTAAGAGAAGTAGTTAAGCAAAAAGCAGGATCACAGCCCTACACTTCAACCTTTTAAGAGGATATGGCCCTTGATAGCAGAGTGGCCCAGGAGAGTTGGCTGATATTTGAGGACCATGTCTTCCGAGCTCAAGAAAGTTATGTCCTGAGAATTAGAAAATCATGCAGTGGTGACAGAGACCTGCACAGATAAGCAATGAACAACTATCTCAACCCAGAAATAAAAAAGAAGTAAGCAAGAAGTGGGAGCAGGGGCAAGTCATCCCAAATGACTGTAAAGTTGCTGTCTGGTCATGCAGGGATAGGATTAGAAAAGCCAACTGAAGTTGAATCTGGATATGAATGGCACCTAGGAATGTGAAAGGCAACTACAAAGTATCCTAGAGGTATATAAACAGTAAAAGGAAGGCCAGAAAAAACATGGGCCTGCTGGTATACTTCAGGTAGCACCCAGGTTTAAGTACCTTATTTGTAAGTGTCTTAAGAAAGTAAGATGAACATCCAAAAAAAAGATAAAGAGAAGAAAAATTAATAATATATAGAAGGGAAAGAAATCTTTCTTTGTTATGTTCTTAATTGTCAAAAAATTAATGTCATTCCTTGTCTGAGATGGCTTAAAGAATTATTTCTAAAAAATACTGGAAAAATAAGCAAGAACTTCTAGAATCTTGGCAAGCAAGTAGATTTGTGCCATGTCTACTCAAAGGTGAAACTTTCTTGGAAAAATGAGATGGACTAGGCTCAAAATAAACTTTCCCAAAATATCAAGAAACAGAAAAATTGAGAGAGAAGAAATTGACATTTCTATATGTTACATTGTTGCATCAGAAAAGATAAGAACTCTGTAGAGGAAACCTGAAGAAACTAAGACTATGTCAGATCTTTCATTTCTGCTTTTGTACTGATTCTCAGGTACTGTACTGCTAATTTACTCTGCAACATTTTGTGCCATTAAGGATTATCTGTAGTACTATGAAACAGGAGGCTTAATACTGAGTACAGCAGGCTAATTCAGCCTGAATTGCACTTAATCTTTATTAGTAGACTAGCAAAATATATTTTCCTGTTTCTTCTAGATTACACATAATTGTTTGTAGAGATTAGGAACTGACACAGTTTAGAGCTCAATAACAACAGCTTTATTGGTTATGATTTCAATACTGGAAAAATACTGCATTTTCAATTGACAAAATCTCTAGGAAATAGGTAGAGACAAAAAAATAAAAATCACAAAGCAAAATGAAAGTTTTTTCTGAATATATACAGTCTTTTTCCATAGGGACCTCTCTTTGTTCCCTTCTAGACTAATGATTTTACAACTTCTATGTATAGTTATGCAATTGCAGGAGAAAAATCTAGACTGTAATTATATACATATACAAAATTATGTTTATATACACATATATTGTATTATATACAGGTACATGATGCCAAATTGTCTCTAGTATAAATATAGAACAAGAGATAAAATGCAGGGAGCTGTGATAGATATGTCTGGGAATATCAGAGAAGTTTAAGTTCATATCAAGTTTATGGCAGAAGCCTGACTCTATTACAAACCAGGTTGAACTCTGTTAATTTTTTAGGTGCATTTATTTGATCATAACTCATAGTACAGCCAAAGTTGTTGAATAATAATATTAGAAAACAATTTGATAGAATAGTACAAAATTAAACTATTTAACATAATTAGAAATTTCAGTAACAAGTCTCATTCATTAGGGATATATTTTCCCCTTGTTGAACATACATCAGTCTCATTAATATTAGAAGGAGCAATTTAAACTTTTTTAAAACTGAAGATGACATTAATAACTGCATCACCAATTGCATGGACATGTGTTCAGATAATCCAACTACTAATTTTTGGAAATCATTGTCTGGAAATTGTTTCAGCCTTGCTAAGCAGCCACATTTGCTACACATTACATATGAAGCTGTACAAAACATATGAAGTGCTCCCTTCTGTACATCAGTCCATTATAGATGTATTACTTTTACATATGTGTTGCTTTGGTTTATCAAATTAATTGCACATTTTGATTAATAATCAAGCCCTTTGCAAGAGGCACTGGAATTCTATTGCTAAGAGCACTTTCATAAAAATCTCTATAAAGTTATATTTGTAAAAGGATAAATAAAAGTATTAAATCTTCCCAGCTGTAGAGAATTCTGTCTAAACTCTGTATTTGGTTGTCTCTATATAGAAAGATCTACTTCTAGATGACTAAACCAACTGATCTGTTTGTAGAGCTCTTTTCCATCATGTTCGGATATATTTAAACTTTAGAATATAAGCCCATAAAAAATTTGGGGACTTCCAAAAAACAACAAACAAACCAAATACTTTTGGAGAAAGGTGTCAGTCTTTCACTTATTATGATCATCTTCTTCTACCTCCTTGGCCCCCAAATGTACTTGCAGCCTTGTCTTCTCACCTACCAAATGAGTATCAAATAGAAGTTCATATTATTCTTTACTTGTCAATTCATCTTTTATCACCTAGTAGAACTAGCAGAGCATCATTTCTCACTGTACTGTAGCACTCAGACAAGGGGTAAGCAATTATGTTGAGCAATTCTCCTGGCCGACATTTCTATTTATCTTTCCTCCCTTTTACTCTGTTTCCTGCATCTATCAATATGAAAACAGATCAACATGCATCTCTGCCCTAGATAGAGTATTCCTACAGTTTCTCCTGAAACTAACCCACTGGGATTCAGCAAACTAAGCAAAGAAATAAGGTCAGAGATGTCTTCATTGGAGAACACTCAGTTGAGGTTCTAAAATGAGCCTCAGGGACTTGGATGCCCAGACCTCACTCAAATTCAGTGGGAACCAGAAATCTAGTTTTTTTGGGCTTCTTTGAGAATCTCAATCGCATTTGTCAGCAGTACAAACAGCAGGCTGTATTAAAGAGTTGTAACAGGAACAACCTTAGAAAAAGAAAGCAGATAAACAACCCTCTGCTTTTAACACTGTCCTATAATGCCATATGCCTTGTAGTATTACAGACATTCCAATATCTAGGTTAGAATGTTTTTTGGCTTAGATTGAGGAGTGCAATTGCATGTAGCTGTTGTGCTACCTATTACCCACCCCTGTTACACACTTCTGCTTTGTGTGCCTCTCTGGGAGAAAACACCACTGAATTTTCTAAAATCTGCCGATAATTTCAAGTAAAATGAATTTTCATATATATTTAGATATTTATTCTCAAAGTATTTGGATTTTGAAAAGGTCAAAGTATGCCAAATTTCCATTTCTTTTTCTTTTTTGGTGTGTGGAAAAGTAGACCATAGAGAGTATGGAGTTCAAGAAAAAAGCTGTCGGATTTGCTTTGAGAAAGACGATCACAAATATAAAAGAATTCTTCGTGCTTGTGAAAACTAGGATATATTTCATAGCAAAGAAATCTGCATTTTCTGTGAACAAACATGCACCTATAAAATGTCCATGAGAACTTATCTGTAGATAGGAATTAAATGATCCAGACACGATCACCTGGACAAAGCTGTTTTTAATAGATTTTCAGATTCTCTAAGGATTAAATAATCAGATTGTATCGTATCTTGACACCAGCTGGCTGTTCAGTAAAGAGTACTGTTATGAATTCCATGTTCTCTCAGATCTGAGTGCTAATTCAATGAATCAATAGCAATATGAATACAGTATAATTAATCACTTCTTGCTACAACTAGAAAATCTATAACATATGTATTATAAGAGAGTGTGTTCATATTCTGAGAAGTGATGCATAAAATAGAATACAGTACAGTTTGGTTTGCATCTTAACGGTCTAAAGACGTGGAACGTTTTTCCCCTCTAGTGTCTGGTAGTCGAAATGACAGTAAGTTGAAGGCAATTTTTTTAATAATTACAATATTTTATTTAATTTATATCTTTTTTTTTTAATTATGAACATGTTAAAGTCCAAGTTAGTCATAATGGGTTATTTTGAAATTATTTTCTAATGAAGAATTAGTATCAGACCCAACTCAAAACAAAATCAAAGGAAGTTTTCCTGTTGATGTCAATGGGCTTTAAATTCCTTATTGAAATGAGAAAGTGGGGAAAAGATATATCTTTAGAAATTTCAGATCAGTTAAAGTCACATCATAGTACTCAGTTAAAAGCAATTATAGCAAACATAGATTGGACTTTACTGATAATGTGGATCTTTAACTTTTGGAAAAGCCCTACATCTTCAGATGTATCAATATAATCTTCGCTACAAAGCAAAGGTTTCTGGGAATAGCAAACATCTGTTAACTTGCAATCAGAGCCTGATCTAACCCACCCAAGTTTGCCTCTATAGGCTTTATATATTTAATATATATAAAGTGGGACCAAAGAATGGTCCTGGCACTTACTAGAGCAGCTAAATTCAAGAGATCAGAAGAGTAATTCAAGGTGACTGCTACCTGTACCATCATATGTGAGTCCTATAGAGTCAATAGAGAAAAGCAGGGATGTAGTCTAGGAATTTATAGTAGATGTTTTGCATGTGGCCTTTTCCTGTCTGTGTGGGGTGCTTTGGAGAACAGACACTCAGAACTATTAATTGTTGCTTTGAATGTCACTATAGTGACCAGATTTTCTCATAGCCCTGAGTCTGTTCTCTGAACACACCCAGTAAGTGGTAAATATTAAATCAGACTAAATGATGGAATGTTTCTTATCTTCTGCATGGAGCACGCATTCCTAGAGTTTACAATCTATTGTACAGTTATATTAAAATGAAAGCCTTTGAGTGTAAAAGTGCCTTAGCTGGAATTTGCTGCTTTTTGTCAGCTCTCACTAGAGGAGCCTACCATTGGAAGTTTGTCTGTTTTCTCCAGACATTATTTTAGTGAAATTTATTATCTCTTTGCACAAATTTGAACTCAGATAACTAAATTTCTGTAACTTCTCCAAATTGTTTTTGATGGCATATTTTGAATATTGTTTCTTTTTTTGAGTTTTTTGGAGTTTGGTTTGGGGTTTTTTTTGGTTGGTTGGTTGGTTTCAATTTTTTTTCTTAAAGATTTGCTGACTGTCAGAGAGAGCAAGCTCACTTTTGCATACCCAGACTACTCTCCAACTGACCTTTCTCAAGAAAGGCAAAAGAAGAAATTTTAATGTTCATTTGTTCACAGAACCTGAGTACATATACCCCATTTATTCCCTCTTCCCATTCTCAGGCTGGTAAAGAGCATCTTTTTTGTCTATGCAGTAGTGAGCTAAAATGATGTGCAGGAGTTTGCACTTTTCCTTGATGAACTTCTGAGGTTCTGCCAATCTGCTTCTCTAGCTAGATTATCAAGAAACATGATTTTCTCTTATTGCTTCTCTCATTTTACTCTTCTGCTTTTAAGCAGAGGAAAAAATCACTATAAAATATAACTGATCATCAGTAAGGAGCAAAAAAAAAAAATGTAATCATATCATTTCAGAAGTAGTAATATTTATTTCATATTATTTGAGAGGAACATTGCCAGAACCAAAGTTTTATTTAAAAATATACATTCTGCCATCAGAAATGTTTCTTTATAATGAAAAGGCTTCGAAAACTCTTTATCCTGGACTCTAAAGTTTACACCCAAAATTCCAGGCATGAAAAATAAGAATGACAGCTTTAATTATTTTACTTTCTAATCAATTAAAGGAAAAAAAAAAAAGAGGTAAAGAGAAAGAAGAAGTTGTGTCTCTCTCTCCATTGTCCCTCTGTACGTCTGCTTCAATTTGTACATATGTATTCATTATTAGACATACATTTGTTGTCTTGGCTTCTGGTATCTTCATAATGATGTTCCATATTGCCATATATTTATTGAGAAAAATGAAACTTCATACCTTTCAATGAAACCTCTCACCTTGCTCCTTCTCTGTTACAATTAAAAGACCTTTGTCTTCCTCTTATGACTTAGGCACGCTGCATGTTTGTAATGAGTAGTAATCCCAGTAACAAAACTGAAAATCTGAAATAGTTACTAGGGGAATGGAGCAAATAGCAGCCAGATGTTCATTTAATGAGAAAATTATGGCTCTCAGAAACTCATAATAGTGCTCATTCTTATCAGCCATCTGTATGGCACTCTTATGAACCTTTGAAACTGTGTAAAAAGATGATGGGGCATTCTGCCTCAGCTGACCAGCTTTCTTGAGGTGTTTCCTGTGATTTTATAGATGCCTCTCATACTGTACTCTTAATTGAGGTACTTAGGTTGATATTTTACAGCAGAAGACTTGAATGACACTCAAAAAAAGAGAGAAACTATGATTTAAAACATAAATATAAGGATATAAGAATGCCTAATACTACCTCATTTTTTTAAGAAGCAGAGACATGAGTTTTAAATTCATAATAAGCAAACAAACAAACAAAACCAGTAAATAGAGTCTAAGATAAGATTTCTACACTGCTGTTTAATCTCCCAAACTTATTATTCAAATTTCAAAAGTTTACAGCTGATGCAAATCTGTAGACTTTTTGGTGTCTAGTCCTTTGATACAACACTGTATTTTCCCTGATACTACACTGTATTTTCCCTGTTCAGGCAATTTCCGAAGTATTTTTGGCCTCGAATATATTCGTTGAGGTAGATACTCTCAGGAGAAAGAACTCCCGCGTATGACAAATTGCTTTATTATGACACTACTATGAAGGCAACAAGAAAAGGTGAACAAATTTTAGCGGAATTTTATTCATAAGCTTAAACACAATACTGAGGTCCATTATCTTTTAAAGTGGTTAGCATTCAAGTATAAGAATGAAATCAAATAGCTCATTTTCAGTTAAGGAAGATGCTGGTAATCTTCATGGAGACATTCTTACAAAAGTACATTAGGCTTAACAAAAATGAAGAAACTATATTCCAAGAGAAAAAAGTTTCAATGCTCTAAAGCAATCTCAGAAAAATACTCTTTATGTTCATCAAGTAATTAATGTCCCTTATGGAACTTGCAAACAGAAAGATGCTGCAACTTATTACTTTTAGCGTACTTCATTGAAGATAATCTCCCATCAGGGAAAAAAAAATCTAAAAAACTTGATGCAATAACACGCAAGATTTTTATTGTAGTATCTACACACTGCCAAAATCATTGCTAACAAATTACTTTACTTGCAAAATCTCAAGAAGAAAAAGGTCTTACCAAGCTTGGGTGAGCTGTAAAAATCCAACATTTGTTGAACCTTTGGCTAAATAGTGCCAAAGGAAGTATAAATCAAATACTTTGCCTAAAATGGCTCTTTAACAAAATTCTTCAGAGTTTTCTGTAGATGAATTAACAAGCCATTGGTTGCAGAGGGAGTTCTCTGTAGATGACAAGCTAATGAATTCTGACAGGTTGAATGGTGCAAAGATAATGGGCTGAGCTGTCCACTGACTGTAAAGCAGAAGCTGATTAAGGTTAAGACTTCAGGAAAACACCCCTAAAAAACTGGATCAAAAGGAGCAATTTATTTGATTTAGGGGTTGAACTGCAGAGGTTCAGTTTCTTTACTAATGATTGATGTGTTAGTCCAATTCAACCATCTGAAGTTTTACACTGGTATCATGACTTGCTGCATAATTCATGATTTTTCTTATAATGTCATTCACTTTCTTTTCCAGATATGAAGGGTCAACCAACATTTACTCCATCATCTTAATATTGCCTTTGAAATAAATTCATATTCAATTAGACATAAAGAGTTATTATTTTATAATTTGTCGGAAAACTTTTTCAAAACAGAATACTTGCAGTCAGATTTCAGAATACGAAAACAAGATTAAATAATAGTAAGAGATATCTACCAAAGAACTGTTAAACAGTTTTTCTTCCAGAAGAACTGTCATTAAAATCATGACTGATGAAATGAGGACTTTATATAAGAAAGGTGACAAGACATATGTGAAAAATTGGATGACTTTTGTCTAGTCTAGAATCAGAAAAGAAATATGTAGGACTTGTTAGGTAAAAAAGAAAGTTTTGCTTCTAGAGATATTAATTTGTTTAACTTGGGCATAAAACAGATTAATTAAATCTCTGAGAAATCAGAAACAGGAGAAACATTTTCTCTTTGTATCATCAGCAGAACGAAAAACAATTAAAGTGTTTTCTTTCTCTTTTTTTCTGTTATTTTTTCAGATGTTGTCTGCAAAAAGTACACTGAACTGTTCTAAACAGTGACTTGTGTAATCATCCAAGGCTGGATCCTCTTATCATTACTCAAGTATCAACAGACCAAGGTACTTTTCTTGGACATCGTTACATAGACTAAAAAAAATTCTACAAACCTAAACCAGGAAAAAGGAAACAGAATCTGAATCTGAAAGCGAATTTGGCAAGATATCAAACTTACTGAGCTTTCATAATTAAGTTATGAAAATTCCGATAGAGTAACGAATCATTAATATCAGTAGGGTGCTGGAAACAACTTTCAAGGGACAAACCCCCCCAAAACTTCAGCAAGACTTTTTTCAATGGACAAGTAGGAAACTGCAGGTTAAGCCATATTTTGCTGCTCTCAGACTGCAGAAAAGAAAACCCACTTTTTTAAAAAAAAAAAAAGTAATAATATTAAAGTATTTTTTTTTTTTTTTTGCAAAATGGTTATCTATTTTGAAGCACAAAAATATAAAATAAAATTAAACATTTTGCCTTTAAAATCTGTAAATATTCCAATATATGCAGGCATTTTTAGTCATAAAACTCAATAAGATGATTCACAGAACCCAAAGTAGCTTTCTAATTGGTCAAACACTTTTGAGAATTTTCTTTGTAAAGTCTTGGGTAAATGATAAAGGGCAAGCGATTATTTCTCATATTATGTTATTGGAAAAATTATGATGTATTTTTAATTTTTCTACGTGACACAGACATGTGACAAAGATGGGCTCCTCAGAGATGGCTGCTGATACTTTTGAGCTTTCTTCATCAATTCCACATGTCATTAGAAGCAGGAAGAGGAACAAAAAGAGAATGAGAAAGTAGTTACTATATGCATAGGTGTAAAGTCAGTTTTCCCTCCATAACCTTACTGCACAGAAATAAGATGGTAGATTCTGAAATCCAGTAATGAATTAGCCTAGGAGATGCTTTTTCAGGGTCATGTTGGTAGAGCTGATCCTGTGCTAGGCAGGATGAGGCACACTGGATGACTCCTTGAAATTTTTAAAACAGTTATTTGCTCTCATCCCTATGGAATTTGACATATCCAATATTTTCAGAGATACTAATGCATCATTCTGAGTTCCCCAAAGACTTAAGTGGTTGAAGGGAGATAGAGTGGAACAGACCAAAGTTTTCAACTACAAAAAGAAGTGTTGATATATATATCGTAAGTACCCAACCACCTTAAATTATCTTTTTAAGGTCATGTTTATGCATTCCATTCAGTATTCAAGAGCCATTATAATGTCATGGATCATTTTTCAGCCAGTGCTATCTGCCAGGCAGAAATCAGACAGCAATCACTGTGGCTATATAGCTTCCAAACTGTTGAAAATACCGCTGTGAGACATTTTTCTATTCTGGAAAACTACAATATAGATGGAGTCTAAAGAGACTTTCTGCTTTGTGCAGGTGTTAATGATATTGTTCACAAAGCATATACATCAGGCAGATTTGGCTTGACAGTCCATGAGGTAATAACCTCATCTCATTTCTGAAGAGAAATGATGTTCCCTTATAACACTCACACTCTTAGAAATTTTGGGAGAAAAAAGTCTGCAAAAACTGTCGTTTAGCTTAAAAGATGTAATTAGAGAAAGGAATCACTGATACAAAACAGTCAAGTCATTTGCTTGTGGGAAATGGTCAAATTTGTCATTTGCAAACCATCCATTTGCCTTCAGAAACCAGAAAAACCCCTGGCTGCTTAACAACACTTGTAAGAGCTCTCACGAAAAACATTGAAAGATGGAATAAAACAGGTACTAAAGATGTGGAATAAAACCATTTAGAAATCAACTTTAAAACAACAGACAAAAAAACCTCATAAAATTTAGCTGACAGCTGAAAGTTCCTTCTGAACTTTGGATTGCGATTCATGTGCAGAGCTTTGGCCTTTCAGTACTCAAAAAACAGCACCAGAAAATTTATTTTGATGAAAAGCAGCTGCCTTTATTAATATGAGTTTTGTGACAATTCAAGCAGCTACGGATAAGCCAAAGGGGAATGCAGTGTGTTGGAACTGATTTTGATTTTAGATAAATCCATGTATTTGAGTGACTGGAACACTGGCATACTAGGCATGTAGATACAGTGACATAAGATATCTTCCAGTCACTGTTGCTAAAAAACATGTCTTGGGAACTTCATTTTGAATACTTTGTTTACCAGAAGAGTCAAGTCATTTGAGTAGAAAATGCCTTGAGTATCTGGATAGAAAATAAAATACATTTGCCTCTTCCTCTCAAGTATAACTGGCACTGAACCTATTTCCCCCTTCCCCCCAAGATGTTTAGTACATCAATCATGCTCTGCTTTTGTGGACATTTTGCAATAAGATGAAGAACTATCTCACATAACCATTCTTGGGACTTGTTACAAATTTAGTGGCAGCACTCTGTGTATTTACATTTCAATCTTAAGTTCAGTTTAGACATGAAAATTAAAAAGGAAGACAAAAACATGTTTATAATGGCTTTCACTTCCAGACATTCCAATAGTGGGCCCCAGATCTGCAAAGCATTTCAACATTAGTCAGCTTCAGGGATAAGCAGTGTTTGACTGGGGCATTCATATCCTTAAAATGTTTGTGTTGAAATGGAACTGCACTGAAAAAGAACACTGTCTGAAAAAAAACCCAAACAACCAAAAAAAAACATCAGTGACCACCTTCCCCCTTTTTCACTTGTACAAAAACAGTCATGTAAAAAAGAATAAGGAACTTCATCTGAGTCCTTTGTGAGGTGACTGTATTTGAAAGACAGTGGGAACTGAATTTCTAAAAAGGGTCCTTAGCAAAATGTAAAGTCATCCAGGTTTTCCTATAGTGGACAGAACGGGTTGTTCCTCAGCCAGTAATTCCCAAAACACAACAAACCCCTCCATCTCAAGGAGAGAAAAAGAAGACACTAATAATTACAGATCTTCAGAACTCTATGCATGCCCATAACAGTACAGGACATATGTACACTGTTCACTCTTCAGCTGGGAAGCTTATCTCAAGAATGTTCTTGTGTGCCCAAATTTCTCCTGTTCTCTCTCATCCACAGGTAGAGAAGCTGGTACTCACTTTCCACCTCTCAGCTCTTCTGAAACTGCAGAGTCTTAGTCTGTCAAGAACTTTGACCTCGGGAGAAGCACTTGAGGGTGTTGGCTGATAACAAGTTCAACATGAGTCAGCAATGTGCGCTCACAGCCCAGAAAGCCAACTGCAGCTTAGGCTGCATCAAACGAATTGCAGCCAGCAGGTCTAGGGAGGTGATTCTGCCCCTCTACTCTGCTCTGGTGAGACCTCACCTACAGTGCTGCATCCAGCTCTGGGCTCCCCAGCATAAGAAAAATGAGGACCTATCGGAACAGGTCCAGAGCAGGGTCACAAAGCTGGTCAGAGGTCTAGAGTCCCTCTCCTATGCAGACAGGCTGAGAGAGTTGGGGTTGTTCAGCACAGAGAATGCTCTGGGGAGACCTTATAGCAGCGTTCCAGTGCCCAAAGGGGGCCAACAAGAACACTGGAGAGGGATTTTTTACAAGGGCATGTAGTGATAGGACAAGGCGGAATGGCTTTAAACTGAGAGTAGCTTTAGATTACATATTAGGAAGCAATTCTTTACTATGAGAGTGGTGAAACGATGGAACAAGCTACCCAGGGAAGCTGTGGATGCCCCATCCCTGGACATGTTCAAGGGCAGGTTGGATGGGGCTTTGAGCAACCTGGTCTAGTAGAAGATATCCATGCCTACAGCAGGAGTGTTGGAATTAGATGATCTTTAAGATTCCTTTCAACCCAAATTATTCTTTGATGAAATGATTCTTGATTTGAAATTGAATTTAATTGGGCAAAAATCATTACAGGAGGTGTGTAATATTAGCTGCACTGACTGCCACAGATGTAGAAGAACATTAACAGCAGTCAAGGATGTGTTTGCTGGATTTAAAGCAGATTAAGGGGAAAACTACCAAACTCTGTAGTGGAACAGAGACCCCACTTTCATACAACAAAATGTGGACAATACTGCTGTTGTTAAAATCCACTGTGAAAATCTCGATTCAATGTAAAAAATCTACATAACTGAATTCAGTGGGGTAGATGGTTTGATTTTCATTCAATAGATGAAATATGACACTGAAGTGAAAAGAACAGTTTGAGATAGTCCGTTTGAAATCAGGTTTGAAGTCAAATCTATCGGTAGATGTATTCTCACATACTGAGAGGGCAGAAAATCTGCAGCCAAAGGTATGCAGGTGTTATTTAAAAAATAAATTATTACTGTAAGGGGTGCTGCCCTGGGCAATAAAAGAGATGTCATGTACAAGGGATTATATTTCTCATTATATGCATAGCAAATAAACACCAAACAGTCTTTCAGTCTGTCATGTCTTGCCCAGATGTAATAAAAATTATAGCTCTGGCACACATCTGGAATGAATGATCAGCAGAGAACTCCAGCATACTGATTTAATCAGACTTCAAACAACAATTGCACAAACCCAATTCCCAATTACTTGATTGCCATCCCTTTAATAAGGACCTCTTTTTTGGTGCGTTTGCAATTTTTACTACATAGAAGCTCAATCCATGATAGGCAATATAGAAAAGTACGAAATTGGTAATATTATTCCTATTGATATGTAATTTAATTTCTGTTTTCATAAACATAAGTCTCTTTCATATTTTTCCTATGGTTTAAAAAATACTTTTTCAAAACTGTAGATAAGGCTTGTGGAAATGAAAACAAGACTGTTTCCAAGTTTGTGCTTTCCCCTTTCACTGGTCATGATAGTTTCAATATTTAATCACTGTATTATCAACAGAGGAACCACTCCAATGCTTTTCAGAAAATCTTTGTTTACAATTTACAGCTGTGTTAACAAATCTCTGAGTTATGCTAGCAGCTTGATTTGTGGTTTACTCTGTGACCTCAGCTTTGCTATTTATTTTCTTCAGGGATGCGATTTTTCAGGAGTCTTTCTGATTTACTGTAGCTTTTATGAGAGAGAGTATTTGGCTGCTAGTCCCAGACTAATGTTTTAATGGGAAAAGCTTGTTAATTCTATTATGATAATACTTCTAAGCAAAGTGACTCATTATCTCTTAAGATTAACACTAATGTGATAAACATCAGTATCAGCAAAAAAGAAACTTTCTAGAAAGTTCCACAGTTTAAGTAGCAAAGACCATAGCTGTAGTAGTAAAGAATATTACCTGTTCTTGTAGTGATTTTAAAGCTATGCCATGCCTGTATTTCTGACTACTCTGTGTCTGTCTGTAGAACTTTCACACATGCATAGTACTGTTGACTGCTATTTCAACTTGTTTACAAGGACATATACAATTTTATCAGAAGTTTAAAAATTCACAAGCTAAAGGAGACCTGTAAAACTTACTGTAAATCTGTTCACAGATAACCTGCAGTCTTCTCAACCTGGTCATTAGACATGCTGGTCTAAGGAGAAAACAGGCAAAGCTGCCTGTAAATAACCAGCACTATAAACTTTCCCAGCAAGTACAGTAGAGTGTGTTTTGGACAAACACTTTTAAAGAATGTTAGCAATCTAACAAGGAGAAAAATGCAACTCAAGGCCATCTCCCGCTTTCAGCAGAGTCCAGTATCTTCTGCGAAGTTTCTGATTTCAACAGTATGGAAAGCTATAGAAGTGTGGTGGAAGAGATGACAGCACTTCACCATTTTACTTCACCTGGTAAAATGAAGATTTTAGGTCCAGCTCTGTGAAAAACATCACAGAATTTAGGTACTGATGCAAAAACTGAGAAAAAACTGCATTCTAGGACATATTAGACCTTATTTGAACTGTCATTTGAGTGAAAGTATCCAAAAGCTCTATTTTCACTGAGGCTGGGCAATATGAAGCAGAAAAGTCAATTAAACAGCATGACTAAAGGGGCTGATAGAAAGCTAAAAGAATTCACACAAGCTTTTGAACTTTGTATCACGAGGGAATTATCTTCATGATGTACCTAGATCAAAAGAGAGGTAAATTTAGATAAGAGTTTTAAACAGCGTTATAGGAAGACGCAGGAAATAAAGACTTTTTAAAGATAGGCCACTCAATCTACCCCATATTATCCAATACCTGTAATCCAGTAACAAATGTTTAGTTAACAGCTGTACTGAAAATACCGTCCTGTAGTTGAACCAAGCCAATCAGCTGAATCAGTCTCATGAAATCCACTAGCTTTGCCATCCAACTGATGCCTTTCAAAATGGTAAGTTTTGCAATATTCCCAGAAAAAAATAATGCAAACATCCTCTAATGTTTATCTTCATTGTGTCACCTCAACATAAAACAGCTGTGCAACTTGAGTAGGAAATGGCATCGGTACAAGAACATCTAATTACACAGTTCATTTCAAGGTAATTTGTTGAAGGTGTATTGTACATATTCTTCAGGTAAAACGTTTTTGTGAACAAAAGGAATTTATAATAAACGATATTTGGAGAAAAGTGTCTTAAAGTGATTCATGCATCATGCAAGGTACATTTTCAGATTTTACATGCTGCATAGAAATGGTTTTAGAAATGTTTGGGAAGATCAAGACTGACAGACTCATAGACCACTCACAAAAGACCAGGGAGAGTACAACATGTGAAAGTCAACAATTAATATAAGTTTGTCATATTCAAAATACTTACCCAAAATATAAATTCAAAAATTTCTGCCTCAGCTCTGAAATACTACAGAATAAATAACATATAAAGCTTAGAATTCAGAGAAATTTAGTACGCACTGTATTTAGAGAATCTCTCAAGCTTTTTAGGGGGATTGAAGTCAACATATTGCATTATTATAGACACCCCCTCTATAGAGATAATAGGTCTCACTCAGACAAGGTAGTCCAACATCATGCTTTAAGATGTGAAAGGATCCAAAAAGCCCAAGATGAAGCGACTATACTGGTAGCAACAGTTCAGAACAAGGGTATTTCTTAATACTTTCTCTTGGAAACTCTTACAGTGCCACTGAAGCTGAAAAGCTTTCTTTTTACTAAGTCTAAATATGCCAAACAAGGTATCGTCTGAACAAATGCATCCATCACTGAAATAAATCTAATTGTGCAGCATCTGAAATTCTTTGAGGGGCTACAGGCATTCCTGAGCATTGTACATTTGTCATGATTCATGTAAATCCTTTAAAATCCTTTAAAATGCCATGCTAAGGCACCCTCCCAACTACAATTTGTAGTGATCTGAGTTCAGATTTTTCTAATACTGGAATTTTGAAAAATGTCATATAGTTGAATTTTTTGTTCCATACTTAGAAAGGCCTTACTCTTATTATTTCATTATGTACTTCTGTCACCGTTTTTTGTGTCAGTTTGCATAACGTATACACTATTACTGATCAAAGGGCTTTACAGTGTATCAGAGAAAACAGTTAAGACCCAAACAATAGTTACTTGTATCAGTAAAAGTCATTAGTAATTACTGACAGAAAAATCATCCAGCGATTCTTTTTTTCCCACGCAACTAGCAAATGGGAATTTCAAGTTCTTGTGAATATCAGGTTCAAAATTATTCTACCAGTTGCTCCACTTCACTGAAACTAGTACACCATGAAATTTTGAAGGCATTGATGATTCATTAAAATACACCATCTGTCTGGACAATTAATAAAGCATTGGGTACTGCTTTAAACAGCTTAACTCCAAGCAGACTGTTTTGTCCAGTGGCCATAATCCAAACAAGGACTTGAACAGCAAGAAGCCAAAACCACTTGCTAGTAACACTTTCTAAGACATTTGAAGAGTAATGCTACATTTTTTTTCTCTACTTACTATAAAATTCTTATCTTTTGAAATTGCTTTACCTGAAGTTACGTTCTTGCTGCACTTTCTTCCAGATACTACTAGAAGCAGTTAGTAACTGGAATGCTATCAAGACTACCTATTTATGTAGAAAAGACTTCATAGCTGAATATTCCTGGTATTTCTCAATGATTTGTAAACTGAAGGGATCTGATGTAGAGGCAGAATAAAGTGCTGAAGTGCAATTTTTCAAGTCATTGTTTCCTAAGCATAGTCACAGTTTAAAATGAAGCAGGGTTTCACTTAGAACACATGTAGAAAAAATTGCCTAGGGACTGCAAAAAGCGGTAGAAGCCAATGGACTTAGCTATTGTCTACACTGATAGCTTTAAAGTCATGACATAAAGCAAGATCTATGAGAGGATCAAATGAAATGTAATGAATTATAAGCTTTGTCTGGGAACAAATATGGAAGGAAATTCATGACAGATAGGACAAAAATAGAAAAGGACAGTCCTAAAAGCAAAAGTCTCAGGGAGAACAAGAAATAGAGGTCACATTCAGTGCTCAAAAATTCAGTATTATGTATACGGACACAGATTGACAAAAAAGGTCACAACGGAACCCTGAGTATGGTTATGGAGTCAATGAAGTCTACAGAGGGCTGGGAAGATGGTTCTGAAAGACAATAAGGAAAAGGGCAACTGATGCCCTTTCATTAGAACTTCAATAGAAGATTTTTAAGTCTGCTCTTCTAAAGAAGCAAAAATAGCAGCATTGGAGAGATTGCTGCCATTTGTTTTTGAAGAGCTGGAAAAACAACCTAAAGCTGCTTGAAACTCCAGAGAAATAAAGGGCAAGAGAAAGTGACAAAATTAACTATGCCCACTTGCATTTATTATTCAGTACTTTAGAGCATGCTGGATAACACGCTCTTTTTAGTTATGAGCAACAAAAAGTTTCATTATCCTTGTCAGATAATGAACAGGTACAAGAACTGAAGCAAATGCATTCCCTTAATAGAGCAATCTAAAATGATCAGAAACCTGGTGGAAACAAGATGCCCTGAACAAAAGAGAAGGCCCTTCCCGAAAGCCTCTTTGTAACAAGGTTTATGATGTGGTCTAGCACCATGTATATCCATCTCATGGATGGTGCAGAGGTATTCTTGAAGCAGATGTACCATTCTGCATGGCAGTTGAGGAGACTTCCAAGTCGGAGCTAAAAACTAAATTGAATAATTAATTTCAGGGCAAATAAGACAGAGTACTTAGCAAAATCATATACTTATCAAATGACACTAACTGCAAAAAAAAAACTCTACCTGAAATATTCTGGGCTCTGAAGGGTCCAATTTCTTTTCCAGAAGCAAGAGAAATTAAAGGAAGCAAGAAAGTGTGACAAAGAACAGCACCGTTTTGAGGCTGCTAACTGAATGAGACTAAAATCACCTTGAATAAATGAAAGTTTGCAGCGAGGCCCTTTCTGTCCACCATGAGTACAGTGACTGCTGCAGCTGTAATCACTGGGTGAAGGGTGGAGCTTTTAATCCTGAGAGAGGTCTCTGGTAGGACAGACAGACTCTAATCCTAAGTAGTTATGCAAGTACACATGCAAAGAAAGTAGTAGCTTACTTGTAATAACTAACTCCGTACTTACACCTGGTGAGATGAAGGTTGGTTTTAGGATTACAGACCAATTAGTGACCTATTATAGATGAAATATTGACCTAATTTTTCCAGTTACATTGAATTCCTAATTTGTCAGCTGATCTGACCCTTTTCTCACTTTGGTAGAGGCTGAGATTTTCTTAATATAGAAGACACAACATAATTTTAATTTAAAGATGAACATTAGATAATCCTTTATGTCCAGTGTACTAAAAATGTTAATTTTTTGTGTTTCTAGAAAAAGCATTTAGTCACATACATTTTTACTGATCACATGAATACACACAAGTGTTCCTACAAAATAAAGCCTTAAAATAATGTTAGTAAATATGTCTTCAGAATGGGTTTTGGCTTAAATGAAACATATACTGGAGCTGGCCCATACTGTTACTACTGGACATTTCATTTACTTCATTAGAATACCTGTATAAGAGTAGACCAAAAAATTGCATAAGCAAATTCGTGATTTGGAGATTTATTTGCAAGACAACCAAGTTTCATGTTTTTGAGTAAAATAAGCAAACATTCTGTCTAGTCATCACAAAGAATGGTCGGCAATACCAAAGACAGAAACAGATGAAATCTCTGTGAAAATTGAATCTGATCAAGAAAGTTTTGTGAGTAAACATGGGGACAGGAGATAATACGAATACCTGAATATAAGCAAAAGATCTTAGAAATCAATTTACTGCTTTGGTGCTAGTCTATGAAGCTACATCTGCACTAGAAAGATGTGCTCAGGCAGGTATACTCCAGGAAGAATTCTGGTAGCAAAGCCCTATCACTGCAATAGCTTGAGAAAAGTAAAAAAGAAAACCCATTTGAAAAGCTTGCATCACTATTGTGACAAACGGGATACCCTAGTACAAAACAAGCACCAATAACAAGCAGAATGCAAATTCTATGCCCACTAGGTTGCTTAAACTTATCTTGTTTGCTTCATTTTTTTTTTTGCATTTGTATTTCTGCATGTACATGCTTGTCACATCCAGTCACATCTTTAGGTCACGTTGCAGATAATGTTTGCTGCAAGTAGTATTAACAAGGTGTAAGTGGAAGCTTTGCACAATTGTATAATTTCACCTAGATTGTTACCAAGTACACATTAGAAATTCTTACCAGGAATAATTACAAAAGCAGCAATCAATCTCCTTTTAAAATGCTAGTGTTCATAATGGCCCTAAGAACACTGCAGCATCTCAGCATTCTACTACTAGTGAGCGAATAAAAAAACAGTCTTCACAGAATGTGCAATGGATCCCCATAAGGGAGAGACCCAAGTCAACAACAACTCTTAAACAAGAGCCTTCTAGACAAAACCTGACAGATGTAGGTGGAACATCTACATTTCCACCCTCAGTGGAAAAATTTAAGGAAAAAAACAAAACAAACCAAACCAAAAAATTCAGCAACAAACAATTTAGCAAGGATAGTGCAAAGTTACTGTTCAATACAGGAGTGGTCATCTTCATGCCATCATGCCCAATGGGTATGGATTGTCCAAAGAAAAAGAAAAATTATAGGATGAGCAGAAGCCCAACAAATTCCTAGAAACATCCAAAAAAGTATTTGAAGAAAAGTGGGTATGTTACGTAAATAAGAGTGTCTATGAACAAGGCAAGTATTATGCCACAAAAAACATGATAATCAAGGCAGTTTTCCACCAACCAACAAAATGTTCATAGCTGAAAGTATTACCAGGCACTGCAGACATTCCCAGTAGTGGTATGCATCAAATGGACAACAGAAAAAGGAATCAGAAGAGCTGCAAAAACCAGACAAATTCGTAAGAGAAGATGCAAAAGAAATGTCCAATTATTTGCCAAAAAAATTGTTCAAAAACCTTTGCTGCAAGAGCAAGAAAATCTGACTGCATTTTGAGCTCTACATTAGGTATTTAATATATGCTGTGACACAAATGCTGTCTTCTCCATATTTACCAATATATAGAGGACATGAAAAGCTCTTTTACCCAGCTTGATGAAGATTACTATCTCTGTAGTCCTGTACACTTGCATCCTAAATAGTTAGAATGAGTTTGGCCAATGAAAATTATGTTTACATGACATCGATCCCTCTGGTAGCCGTCTCATAAGTACAGGTTACAAAACCACTGAAACTGTTCTAATTTAGCCTAAGAACTAAAGCCACCACCTCTGCGTAGGTGGAGGAAAGGTAGGGAAAGCTTACTGTACTTCCTTCCCATCAGGCATGCTGAATATTGTTCTCCTCCAGATGAGAGATCCTAATTTCAAGAGAATGTGTATATTCACAATCAATATACAAAAGTATGAGTTACAAGTGCCAGTGGATGCTGTATTAGAAGAAAAAAAGTTAAATGAAAAGGTGTAATCTGCAAAAACACACAGAGGAAATGTTTCTGGATGTATCTGTAAATTCATGAACCCAAACTATATACAAAATGAAACAATCTTTGGTTTGAATAATTTCTGCAACATGGCAAAAACCAGTAGGATTAACACATGCTTTAATATAAACTGTTTCTGTACATATCCAAAACAAGACACAGCCAGTGCTAAGAAAATCCTTAGCGACAGGTGTTGGAATGTGGTACATCATCAGGAATGGAGAATAAGATGGATTTATAAGCACTGCAGTGATTCTCAACAGTACAGTTCTTTAGAAAAGAAAAAAAAAGAAAAAACAAACAACAAAAGGAGAGTTGAAAAATTAGAAAAATCCAACAGATAGTTGGATTGATAAGAGAAATTTCCAAAGGAAATTCATACATATATATGATGATGTAATTTGCAATAGAACCACTAGACAATCTGTACAATGACGCTACAGCAGCAAAACCCCAATTCTGATATTTTTTTTTTGCTTAATGGACATATTAAAGAACTGCGAGTTCCTAGAGAGAAGAAGAGGACAAAATTATCAAAGATATATTTATGTGATCTGACCAAACAACTCTAGTACAAGCAAACTGTCCTTGACCTAAGTAACATAATTTTCATTTGTAACCCCGGAAAGGACAGCATTGCAGTAACAATCATCGATGGTCTCCTGTGTTTTCTTTATTCCCAGGTGTGTCCTTGAAGAAATTTTCAGAATAGCTTGCATACCTCCTACACATGAAATTCTAAGTGGTTTCTCATGGTGCACCCACCTCACGATATACAGGTCAGGCATTTATGATCCTGATCTGTAATCACCTTTATTGCAAGGATATCAGTGATCCAACAAAAATCCTGTTCTGTCTCCAGAGTTATGGCAGATTTCTCTACTTACCGCACTTTGGGTTTAAGGCTGTTAGCAGTAGAGCAGCCTTCTTACTCAGTGGCAAGTACTGAAGGCAGAAAAAGTGAAGGGAGACAGGTACTGACCTTGGTAAGAGATTTGCTATTGATTTCAGTAAAACCACAATTTTGCTTTTAGGGAAGATGTTTCCAGAGATCAAGCATACTTCTGGACGTGGTTGTTCTTTTGCAAAAGGGGAAAGGTTATTGCATAAAAAGACTAACAGATTTTGCTATCAACCTTTCTTTGACTAGGAAAATGACAACCAAGAGGTGATGTTTTTATTCTCATTACAAGAACAGAGAGCTGTTAAGTAATGCTATGTAATATTGGTACAACAGCAAAAGCACATAAAACTGACAGAAAATACATTTAGGCAATGAGAACCACAGAATAGTTTGAGTTGGAAGGGACCTTAAAGTTTACCTAGTTCCAACCCCCACCCATGGGCAGGGAGGGACACCTTCCACTACACCAGGTTGTTCAAAGCCCCATCCAACTAGACCTTGAACACTTCCAGGGATAGGCCATCTACAACCTTGTTGAGCAGCCTGTCCCAGTGTCTCAACAATCTTATTCAGTTGGAATAAAGAGAAAGGCGATTCTGAAAGGATTTCTACGACACCTACAACACCAAGATATTCAATTTAATGACTGAAAAAGTCCCTTTCAATCCTGTGTTCTAAGTTAGAATTAATTCAGTGACAGAGATTTAGGGAAGGTTCAGAGATGTAATGTGGAATAATGGGAATTTGGGGAAGAACCTAAGCTTTGAAAAGTAAGTTAAAATTATGTGGACTTGCATGTTAGTCACAGGCATTACAGCACATTGTAATACTCAAATAACAGAATGTAGACCTCAGCATTACACAGTCAAGAGATAATCTGGAGACATATCTTTAATGTAAATAATTACTATAATTAAGACAGAGCATATTAATGTAAAATCCACAAACTTTTTTTTTATTTAGAGACCATTAATTCTTCATCCAAAATGAAACAAAAATGCAATTGGAAGTAAATGATTCATTTGCCTTTATGGAAACTGATTCTTCGCGATATCCAAATCCTTTATTTTCAACAACATCCAGTCTCAAAATAAGCCCGTGGATGATGTTACCTAAAAAATACCCGAAGAGTGCTGAGGGAGAATAAAAAGGCATTGCAATTCTTCATTTTATAAGTGATTTTGTGATGTTTAACTGAAGCGGCAAATAGTGGCTGTTAACGAGGAAAATTCATGTAAAATTCCCTTCAGTAACCCTAACACAAAAATGTCACACCCTAACTGTATCAGCCTAAGAATACTCTTTCGCTTACAAAAATGAAAATACTTCTTTTCTCCCAAACACAGACCAGGAGATGAGTGCATCCTTAAAAATCAAGTAAGACTGAGGAGTAGAAAACAGTCTGAAAAACAGAAACGTAAAATAAGCCCTACAGTCACTACTGAGGGAAAAGGACATTCATGATTTTTCTCCAGAACACAAAGATAGGTACCTGGTTGTAAGTTCTGCATGCTGTGACTGGGTACAAATTTTCAAAGCTGATCCCTGTACTCGTGCCCATTCCATCACTTTGGTCCAATGCTATGGAGTTGGTAATCTTGTCTGGCTAAATAACATAGCATAGTTCTGACAGTTGTACTATAACCGCAGCAGGTTCATACTTGAGTGCAGTTGAAATGGCTGACTAAAAAAGTAGTGTTACTGATTCACCTCAATACCAAGCATGGAGTTGACCTCTCAGAGTACCTCTGCTTGGTAACCTCTCCATTTTGCTAACCTTGCATCTGCATCCCAACGAAAAAAAAAAAAGTACACATTCTGCTCAACTTCCACAACAAAAGTACTAAACAGGTAGTTTAAGGGTTTAAGGTGTGGACACATAAAATATGATTAATCTGATACCATCCATAAATGATTCCAGCTGCTTAGTACATATTTGATTAGAGAATTTCAGTGCTTGGTCACACAGAAGGGCTTGAAATCAGCTGCTTGTTTTCTCTCTTATTTTAGAGAATAGGGGTCCTTAAGAGTTCGGGTAGAGAAGTGAAGCATTGAAGGATGTTCTTGGAACTCTAGCATTGGAAAAAATGAGGAGTCCTCCACAATCAAGAAAACCCAACCCACCACCCTGCCCAAAACCCAGGCAACCGAGTTCAAGTCCCAGACTCAAGGACAGACTCTGAGATAATCTAGAGCTGCAGCTTTATGATCATCGGTAATCTAACACCTCTTCTCCAAAAACCGTATATAATTATATGACCTGCTACTATACTAGATCATTTGTAAAATGAAAAGAATGAGTGCAAGGAAGGGGTATAAGTTTGCCTCCTCTTTACAGATAAATGTCATTAAAAAAAGAAATGCAGAATATGAAACTTTTTACACATAGTGGTCAGTTATCACCACAAAGCTATTTAGAAGCTACAGAAGTCACTATCTAAATGTTGTAAATAGATTTATTGATTACCCTGAGTTTCTGCTCTACTTGAAAAAAGAAGAGAGTAAGAAGGTTGCAGCATGTTTGTCACCTGAATCTAAGGGCACTGGTAAGGTTTTCTTTGTATGTTTGATCCAATCTTAAAAAGATAAAATAATCAGACCTTTATTCTGTCATTTAGGTATGAACCTTGATTATCCCACTAAACTGTAATATTGTCCATCTGTGTGACTTCAGGAGGGCTAGATTTTGAAAGAACACTTGTTTAGTAGTAGCATTTGTATTACAGTCCCAAGAATTACTTAACTACACATGTTAAATACATGTTTATTTGTTCATTAAGTAAGCTTTGTTAAAAAATTGTGTTCTCTTGTCCTGAAGAATTTGAGTTATCCTTGTCCTTCTGAAACAGAGGTTGGTAATTGTTTCTCAGGAGTGGAAAATATGGGATTTCAGGCAGCACACAGATGTGACTAGAAGAAAAACTGCCAACAGCAAGGGTGACAAGTTATTATTGAGGTTGCAAAACTAAACTGTGATGCATAGCATTGAATTGACACTGCAATGTTTTTATTGCCCTAGGAAAGCAAGCCTCACTGCAGAAAGGGAACAGACATTGTCACATCAGCACTGGATGCCTATTCTTGGTAGTATTTTCCATCACTAACCTAGACTTGCTGATGATGTCTTACCCTAGAAAGACATGAAGTATCTATATTATAACATGACAGAAAAGTGGATAATGTAAAAAGAAATAGAAAAAGGAGATAAGTGTAGAAGCAGATCAGAAATTGCTAATGACAAGATTAAAGATGCAAAAAACCCATCTTTTTGCATCTTTAATGCAAAAAGGGAGAACCCCTCAAAAACATAACCTAAAAGAGACAGCAAATAGCAGAACATATCAGTACCACTGCCCACTGGCAGCAGACAACTGGAAAAAGCAATGCCTCTAAATACTTCAAAATGCAGAAAGAATCAATATCTGACTTTGACAGACACAATAGTAAGAACAAATTATTAATTATTTGAAATACTCATCTCTACGTTTGCTCACCAGCACAGCACCATTTAAACAAGTCTTTGAAGTAAACCTTTGATTCAGTAAAGTATTCAATCAAAACCAATCTGTGGAATGACTTTATTGAAACTGTACTTTTATGCTCAGTTCTTTTCAACAATGGGTAAAGTTCAGCATCTCCACTAGACATTTTCCCTTCTCCCAAACAGCTTACCATTTTTAATACTGGAAGTTATTAATTTCTGAAATAATGTTCATTGCCATCAACATCTCAGTTTTTATCAGAACCCTGAATTTGTGCTACCGCTTGATCTTCTACAAGTTCTCCTCCTTGAGTCAAGTATTTGTCAGGCTACCCAGTCTTTCGGGGCACAAAAATGAAGTCCAAGGATCACCTGTGACAAAAAGAATGACTCCATTAGTCTGAATTCACAACAGGAGTTTTATTTATTAGATAAAACAATCTTTACTATAGTATTTAACATTATAATTTTAAAATTAAAAAACAAAACATCATCAAGAACAATACTTTTCTGAAAAGGCTTATGATATCTTCAATCTGACTATCAAAAGATAGTTCCAATTTACATTCTAGAAAGCGCACTAAGAGAGGAACACTCTTCAACTAGATTCTTACACTGCTCAAACTGAAACCCAGGACCTGTTTGAAAAGCCTCCAAAACGGAATTCTTACTGATAGATTCCCATCCTCAATTTTGCAATGGCTGTTTTACTTAGCAAACACTGAATTAAAAAAAAAAAAAAAATCGTAAGTAGCTGTGTTCCTTAGTTCTTTCAAAAGTAACTTCACTGATCTTGGAGATTACTCTTGAGTTTATTATTCTTGTTTGCACTCACAGAGCTGTCTTCACAGAACTCTTGGACCTAAAAGAGGTGAGGTAGATTGAGCATACAAACATTGGGGGTTTTCCCTTTTTCATTGCCATCTCATTCAGAAAAGTAGTTACCACACATATATAGGTTTAAGCATGTGTGCAGTCCTAGTGAAGTTAACTGCATCTTGCTGCTCCAGGGGCCTGAGGCCTCAGTAATATCAAGCTTCCTCTCTGCTTTCCTTACTATTAACAAAACAAAGAGCTTTAGCAACAAAATATTTGGGCCAAGGACATGGAAAACTGGGAAAAAGTATAGAACCCCAAATACACCTAGCACAGAACAGAGATAGGTGAGGAAGGGTGAATGCAGCTGTCTGCCCTGATGTGGTAGGTGCTAGTTACGAGCTTAGCACCAGTCCCTGTATTATCCCAACCCCTGTCAGATGTCAGCAGATAGAACAGGCAAAGAAGACTGAGGGTGAGACTGCTGGGACTCTTCTTGCCTGCTGGAGGCTCCCTTCTCACACAGGGCTCTGTTGGAGGGGTAGTCAGGGAACCTCTGGACCTCAACACATAAAGTGCCCAGGAAAAAAGCCAAGATAACAGTTTCAAAAGGAAGAAAAGAAGAGCAAGACGTGTGATAGCACTCAAGAAAGCTTTTTTCATTGACCTTGAGAATGGTCCAGTTCTGCAATCATTACCCAAATCCACCATCACCAAAATGACAGGTGCATTCTAACTGACATTTTAATGTCACAACTCATAAACTAATCTCCGTAGTCAAAGACAGAACTGCTCCCTCACCTTGTTCTTGATGCATTGTTTTTCTTGGTGTGGGTAACAAAAAAGGCATAAGGATACCAGCAATCACCAAATTTGCGTGTAATACAACATAAATCACTTTATATGATCTCTTCAGTTTTCTGAGGTGCTCTAATTAAATGTAAATAGTTTCAAGTAAAAACTACACTTATTGCTAAAAGTACCAGTAGTTCTTTAATCCACCTTCCCTAATGCTAGTTACTGCATCATTTCAGGGTGAAAATGTTGAATGACCTTATTTCTGATGTATGAATATTAGTAATGGAAAACAAGACACCTTAGGATGATTTACACAAAACTTTTTTAAAGTGAGCTATTCTCATTCTTTTAAGAAACTAATTATTAAAGAAAGCACATCAGTTTAAAGTTCAAGATGTATGAGTGTGCTATCAAGATATAGTCATTAAAATCCTTATGCCTTGAATGTTTCCCATGAACTTTGTGTCAAAGTTAAAAGATCACAGACATCATAAACCAAATTCAGTCTTTGTGTAGGTCAGCATTAAATTGCAGCTGTTCCCATCAGGACTGAATTGGTGTCAGGCACCTCTTAGATTACAAAGCCACCATAAAATTAAAAACAGACCAGAACTATGCAACTTATTACAAGTCAAGTACATTAAATAAAAGAGGATCCTACCAGTTGCATCATCAGCTTCTGTGTCTAGAAGAGCATCTACTGAAGCCATGCTTGTGCCTATGAAGGAGTCTGTAGTATCAGACACTCCTCGCTTGCTGAGACAAACTTCGAGTTACTGAATTCTCTGCTTTGATCAGTGTCTTTTACTAACCTTCTGACTGCCAGGAAGGTTACATCACTTGTTGAGAAGGTTTTTCTAGACCTTCCTACTATTCCCCAATGCACTTTTAAAAATCATAAGTCCACAGGTTCAATTTGCAGTTATCTTCCAAAAAATATTTATATAATAGAGAGTAGGACAGAGATGCAAGATGTTTTCCCCCACCAAATCCACCTTTTTGATAAAGTGTTAAAATACTCTTTATTTCTGTTAGTCCTCTCTTGCAAAGAGGGAAGAAAATCTTCAGTGAGATACATTTTCTTCAGGAGGTATCTTCTGTTCCTCCCTGACCTTTTTCCGCTGGAATTTTCATCCTGTGTCCTTTTTCCTCAATAAATATGCCAGCCATACTTATCAATATAAGTTGTTGCAAAACCAGAATTTCCTTTCTTATTACATCTCTCTAGAAAGTTGTAACTGTCTTTGACATCACCAAGTTACAAGCTAGTTGTATGTATAAAGCAGATTATTTTCAATATAATCCCTTCCTGAATAATCTGAATTAGTGTAAACAAGATTTAGTAGACTTTAGTCTTCAGACTTACAAATATTAGGTCAGAGTTTTCTAAATAATTATGCCCTGTCTTAAGCTTACTTGCCTGAGTAACCTCTTCTTAACTGAAGGTCAAATTTAATAGTGATGCTCACATAAGTAAAGTTATGTCTAGGCATGGGACTTTGCAGGATTAATCAAAAACACTTAGCACACCTTCTTGAATCTTATCAATTATGTTATTTCCAAAGTTTCCCTTTATCCATGTACTAAAATGCCCATATTTTAAAGAAAAAAAAAAACCACAAAAAATTTAACAATAAAAACTTGCTATTTTTTTGCTAGAAAAGAACTATAAACTATTTACCATCTAGTACAAAGTATCTACTTGTTTTTATTAATCCTTAATTTCAGAGGGTAAATCATTATCTAGTTCACGTTCCAGTCTCAAATAGTTTATGTTCAGAAGAATGCTCTATTCCCCTGGCTGTAGGAGATTACTGTTGCCAGTTTGCTGCAGTTCTTAACAGCCACTATGACAGAAAAGGCAAGAACAAGAAATGCAGTAAGAGTGAGCAAGTGAGCACGTGTTGAATTTCAAGAGGGATTACATGAGATGTACAGCAGAGAGTACGCACACACATAGAGCCCAGTGATTCAGCTGTTTCCAAAAAACAGGCATCATGTTTATTTCAGACTTACTACCAGACACGTTTGTATTGCAACTCCCCACAGAAGTGCTGAATAGATAGTAAATCGATTTACTAATTGAGGAGGAGAAGAATATCACCCTTTCCCCTGGTGTAGCCCCAGTAATATGCCTGTCTCAACCCTCTCTTCCCCCTATCTGAAAATATCCCAGGGAACAAGAGTAGTCAAGTGCTGACTTGGACTTCCGGAGTTTGAGTCTCCTCTCAATTACACACTATTGCAGTGTGTAACCCTGCCAGCTCCAGTGAATGAGATTTCTGTCAATGAAAGCAGGAAGCAAATATAGCTTTTAGAATTTACATCAGTGGCAACCACAGGGAGAAAAAAAATAAAATTTGTTACTCTTCGTTTTGATCTTGTGTGTGGCATTCCACTGTGGCTGAATAAAACTGAAATGTACAATACATTTGAATTACCTGAATTAACCTTAGAAAGTTTAGCATGCCACTGTTTACCAGAGTCCAATAGCTATAGCTATCTTAGGCTAGCTCACAGCAAAGCCTGGGCTCAAGTTCCACCTCAGATGAATTTTAAACCACTAGGTAATGAACTTAGTGCAGTAATAATGAAGACCCTGAGAGCTGAGTTGTGAAAAAAATAAAAGCAGCTTCCCAGTTGTCAGGGAGTGAAATTCTGCTTTCATTAACAGTGTGGCTCTCTTGCCATGCTCCTGTATTTTTTTCAATGAAAGATGCACAGGATTTAGAGTGCACAGATTTGGTACACGTGCGCAGCAGCTGGTCTGACATGATAAAACAGAATGAATCTGAAGAAGTTCCTGCCTGTCTGACCAATAATCCATGAACTAAGAGGGATTTACTCAACAGGCCAGCACGGATTCTATCCTGTCAAAATTAGAGTTTTACTTTCTTAAAAAACGTGCCTAAAGCTGTTTTCTGTTAGATGTTTCCCATTCCCCAAAGACCTAGATAGCAAGTAGGAGGTGAACAAAGCAGGGTGAGGGAATTGCCTGAATCCTGCAATGTTTATAATTTCGTATTTGCTTGATTTGAAGCTCCAACCATAGCATTTGTTACTGGAGACATTTCTGTAACTCAAAGAAAATCAATCAGAAGAATAGCATCCAGCATGCACAGACACACACTGTATGCCACAGCAGCATCCCCGGTATGGTGACTACATTTCATTCTTAAGTACGGCTTACTTGCCGTTCTCTTTTGCTAGGTGGGAACTGCCGAGAGCTAAAAATAGCACCACGACTCGGTGGCGGGAGCTAAAAATACCCTTTCCCGCTCGATTACCGACTCGGCAAGGAAGACGAAGCCTTTAGCATCTGTCACAGCCTATAACCGCCAGCTGAGGATGCGAGCAGAGCCCAGCCCCGGAGTTGCGCGCCCGGGGAAAGTTTTAGGGACAGACGAAGCGGCCACACCTCCGCGACCCGGGGCCGCGGACCTCCCCCACCCCAGCCCGGGCGGCGCCCCCGGGCCTTCCCATCGCCCCTTACCCGCGTTTCGCAGCTTCTTGTTGCGGTAGACGGAAAGAACGACCAGGAGGTTGCCCAGCAGGTCTACCACGATGGTGAAGATGAGGATGGCGGCCAAAGTGGAGGTCACCCAGGGCTGGCGGCGCGGGGCACCCTCGGCCGGCGGGTCCCGCGGGAGGACGGAGCTGTTCAGCTCGCTCCCGTTCAGTCTCATCCTGCCGCTGCCCCCCAGGGCAAAGCCGAGTACGGGTGAAGCGGGGTCGCTCGCTAGCGCTGCTTCCCGGTAGGGCAAGTCGAGGCGGGGGGCCCGGCCGCAGCCGCCCTCCGCCGCGGGGCTGCCCGCCCTAAGGCGGAGCGGGGCTGGCGGGAGCGCCTCCCATGGCCACCGCCGCCACTCGAGCTGGGAAGTTTCCCCAAAGTGTACATGTGCCGCGGCGGGACACTTTTATAGGCTCCCCCGCCCGCCGCCCCGCCCCGCCCGCCGCCACCGCTGCCGCCAGGTGACACCGACCGCCCCCGCGCCGGCACGTGCGCCGCCGGGGGCTCCGGCTGCGCCCGCG
>NW_020884876.1:6755868-6799494 GCF_003945725.1 Corapipo altera | reverse complement strand
CCGCAGCGCCCCCGCCCGGCCCCGCCCCGCCACCGCCGCGCGCCGCTCCCCATTCATGCTCCCGGCCGCTCCATTCAGAGCCGGCCGCTCCATTCAGCGGCGGAGGCGCGAGAGGGACCGACGGGGCTTGCTGTCTGCGGTTGGGTGGTTTGCAGCGCTCGCCGCTATTTTTAGCTCTCCTGGTTAACGCCGGCTCTTAATTAGGCGCTCGCTGGACTCCCTTCCCCTCCTCCCCCCTCCTTCGTTTAACATCGCACCCGCACGGGAACGTGAGCGCGGCGAGAAACCTCCCATCGGGGAGCGTGTCGGGGCTGCTATAAAAAGCTCCTTGCGAAGCCGAGCTGGCTGGGCGGAGGGGGGGCGTTTGAGGACCCGCGTCCCAGGAGCACCACGTGCTGTTACAGCAAGCGGGGCGGCGGGGGGGACACACACCCCCGCACCCCCTCCTTCCTTCCCTGTAGCGCTTCCTCCCCCGTCCCTTCGGCCTTCGGCAGCGGGGGCGAGTTGCACTGGGAAGACAGAGAGCAAGGTAGCGGGGATGCCCTTTGCCACCCCTACAAGCCCGGTGAGGTCTGGGTCCGCTGTTCCCCAAAAGCAGCGCGGAGGGAACAGGGAACCATTGCCCAGCCGTGAGGAGGACCCAGTTCAGTGAATGGAGTATCCCTTCACCCCCTCGTGCGGTGGGCGCTCCGGTAAAAAAAAAATAAAATAAAAAAAAAAAATAAAAATTAAGGCATTTGCTTGTGGCCGATTCTTCTCGCTTACGTGGTATAGAGCTATTGAAAATCTCTGAGCAAGCTGGGCGTGGGAATTACTCTCCCATTCAGGATAATGGGCTGCGAGCACGGATGGCAGTGCGCGCTGTCGTCCGCGGAGTGCAGGGCTGGGAGCGGCGCTGGCGGCCAGGGGCGACCCCGCGCAGGGCCATCCCGGGCAGAGCGCTTATGGGGGGGCTGCGACTGGGAGTACCCTGAACCGCGGAGGGAAAGGGGGGAGTCCGCGGCGAGAAAGAGGAGAGAACGCAGCGGGAAATGGGGGAGTCCGCGATGGGAGCGCGGGGCTCCTCCTGAGGCGGCGCAGCCTCCACGGGGTGCTGCGCAGGCAGTGTCCCTGCGGGATCTGCGCGGGGCAGGAGGGGCCCCTGCGGCCACAGCCTGAGCTCAGCCCCCCAGCGGTCACGGTGCTGTATCCAGCGGCAGTCCGAGGTTAGGGATAACCAAAGTGTGACCAATAGTTACGTAAGGGCGGCGGGTATGGCAAGCAGCCGCGGGAGCAGCCGCTCCGCAGCCGCGGAGAGGCGCGGAAAAGGCAGGGCGGCGGCAGCAGCAGCAGCAGCAGACGCGCTCCCGCCCCGGCAGGCGCCGCAGTCCCGGCCCACACGGCTGGGCTGTGCTGGGCTGCGGAGGTGGTAGGTGGCAGGGAAACCCCGAGCTTCCCATTCATCCAGTGTTTTCTTTCACCACCGTGGGCGGCGGAGCACGGAAACAGCGGCTCAGACTCCCGCTGGTGAACGAGACTGGTTTTGTTCCGTGGAGGAGCGATGATTATTTGATCACTTACTGACTTATTAAGTGCTCAATATTGCGGTAGCGTTTCCCCCCCCCGCCCCGATAAACAGCGGATCCGGGGAGATGTGTTAGCACTGCAGAGCATTCCTTCCAACTGCTTCCCGAGGAGAGCAGAGCCCATCACTGGAGATGGACAGCAGCAGCCCGAGTACAGGGGAGGCTGCAGGAGGAAACCCCCTCCCCTCCCCTCCCGCCCCCAGCGCGGTGCCGCAGCTCCTGGGCAGAGGGTGGTTGAGCACACCCTGACATCCACATCCACCTGCCGCCCCCCACAACCCCCTCTTGCAGGTCAGCGCATGTGTCCGTGTGGGTGCATAACAAGTAAGTTATCAAGCTGTTGGAGAAGATTACAAATACGAAGAGCCAGTATCAGGGGGCCATCAGATCAAGGGCAGGCACATGTGGAGACAGGTAGAACTGTCTGGTCCTCAGTATACCTCAGCAGGTGTTTCGCTGCACGGGGAGGGGCTGGCTGCCCGGGGAGAACTGTGAAGTTTCACAAGGTCAGGTATTTTTAACCAGAATTTAGAGCAATGATGAGGATCAGCCCAGGATTTTGCTTCAAAAAAAAAAAAAAAAAGGATTCTGGTCCATGCAGGGACTGCTGTCATTTGTCTCATTCCTGAGATGTTCAGTGACATGTTTGCAACTTAGGCCCACAGGGGACTGGAGACATCACTCCGTCTATGCCATTTTAGTCTTGTGACAAGAGTGTACCCTGGATCAAAGAAAGGTTACTTGTGCTGGTGAGAGCAATGCTCAAGGGAGGGGAATGCCTCCTGAAAAGGGAACTGAAGAGGTTCTATCAGAAAACCTATCAGAGCTAAGGGTGACCCAAGCACCAACAAGGGCCATGATACGTTGAGAAGTCCTGCGCTATTGCTCCATGTGCTGACTTTGTTTCCTGGAGAGTGGGAGATGAGCATCAGGATGTGGGCCAGGCTCCAGCAAGAACCACCTTCCCATTCCCACCAGGGAATGGGACAACCTTCTCTTTCCTTCCTCTCACCTTGACAGAGACACCTCATGCTAGAAAATGCTGACCTTTAAGGTTTTACAATTGTTTACTCACATTTTGGAGAGTTAGAGACTTTTAGATGCCACTCAAAACAAGCTGTGAAAACTGCAGAGGAGCAGATCTAAAAACATCAGGATATTTCACACCAATCAACATTCAGAGTCAGTCAGATAGTCTTAGAGGCAGTTTGGTACTGTCTGTTACATCCTCTGGGGCTGGTCTCTCTGCTCTCACATTTTCTACACTTTTTCTGCATATGTATTTTTAAAGTATAACTAACTGAAATTACGTTATGAAAGCAGTGTAAGATAAGATCAAGGCATAAGAACAAACAAATCATTAGGGCCAGTCACCCCATATTATAATTATTTAAATCAGGATTGACTTCACTGTAATCAGAAAAGTTGGTAGAGATCTTATTACAGGAAGACACACAGAACTTGTCTGATCTGTCATAGAAGAAGCCTCATTTGTCGTTGTTTGAGTTAGGTTCGAAGTGTGACTGCTGCCTGTTTTGTCTCCAGCCAAGTTTCCTGAAAGACCTTGAACTGATGTTGTAGTCTTGGTTTTTGGTCCTGTTTCCTGTTAATGCATCCTGGGATCTCTGGATGGGTGCTGGGTCTGAGTCTTCTTTTTGTTCTATCTAGGGCTGTCAACTGAGCCTGCTGTCAGCATCTGGCTCTGCCTGCTGCTTTTAGGTCTTGTGAGACTGTGCTCTGGTTGGTGTGGACAATGCCTGGGCTATGATTTTCCTTGGCTCCAGGTTTGCCTTTCCTGTGGAGAAGCTCTTACCCAGCAAGGGATATTAGATGAGCACCATCTGTCTGAAAAGGTAGGTGAAAATGTAGAAAGCATGAGAAGAAATTATCAATTCAGCTGGTTCTCTGAGTAAGAGAATGGCAGGTGGGACTGAGATGGTCAGTAACAAGAGCAAGTACTGAGAGCATGCTGATAGTGGTGCGTGGCAGAGAAGGGAATGTAAGGGTAAAAGACATAACACTTAACTCCATCTGAAGAAGTTTTTACCATGGTACTGTGTAGTTTTCATCCATCAGACAGAATAGCTGTAGAAGCTGATGACAGGTAGTGTATCTTGGAGGGAGTTGACTTGGATACAAATATGGGAGTACTGGAACAAGGAAATAGGTAAGTTCTGGTGCCTATGGCAGTGAAGCAGGAGCTTTTGATATCCTTTATGCTCTGGTGCCTTTCTTTCCTTCAGAGAAGCCCAGGAGCTGCACGAATACATAAATGCAGACTTTATTCTGCTCAATCACAATAGGTATTTCTGTAGTGATGATACGAAACTATCTTAAGAGTTAAGGTGGAAAGCCTTGCATGAGGTAAATGAAGTGGTAGTGTGTTTCTGTGGCAAGCAGTAATGTGGAGAGCTGCTCATTTGAATGCTCATCATTAAATTAGGTGGGTGCAGATTCTGTCTGATGCTGTTCTTCATTATTTTGAGTTCTTCATTATTTAAGAGTTCCCCTGTTATGCTGAAGAACAGTTACTATGCTGATGGTTCTTGGGCACTCTAGGAGAGACGGGAAACTTATGTCTCCACTTCAGTGCTCTGAGACATTTTCACCATTACATCTGTCAGCCTCTTGGGCTGCTCTCTCAGCACACTGACAGAGTCATTTGGCTTTCCCCACCAACTTGCCTTGACAGCTGATGTTTAGTACACAACTCTTGCTGATACACCGATGGTGCAATTCCACATCCTCAAAAGTAAAACTGGTGTGGCAGCAGGTTTGTTGCAGCTCATTCCATGGTAGAAGATATCTGCTCTTCATTACATCAGACCACTGGCTGTGATGCTGCTCTACATATGAACTTGGCTGTTGTTCCTTCAGTCTGTTGGAGGAATGATTGAGTGTTGAAATTTTGTCATGTTTTATTTCGTGATGTGCAGATTTCTTTCCCTGCTGCCTCTGTGTGACAAGTCTTTTATTTCAGTGGTTTTTTCTCACTACAGTCTGGGGCATCTCCTACCTACGTGTTGTAAGTTGTACAGTAACTCTGTAAATTACATCCTCTCAATGAGTATCAGTTTTGGGCAGATAATGTAAGAGATTGATGGGTAATATGTCAGCTCTTTAGTTTTTCATTCAGCACTGCCTTAGAGCACAGTTTTTGTGTTCAGAGAGCACTGTCATAACAGTTCTTGTGCAACACAGTCTGCTCCTGCTTTTGGCTTTGGGGTTTCTAAGGTGAGATGGCATTCACCACATAGCTAGGACAGGAAGAAATGTTCTTTAGAAATAGTACTATGTTCTAGGACTCTTTTCTACATTAATACTCTCTTCTGCAATATGAAATGGCTTCAGAAGGAAGAAATAGTAACTTCTCACTGTAGAATAAAATACTATATAATGTTAAAGCATTCTCCAAGATTATTAGAAAATTATCTTTGAAACCTTACAAGCAGAAAAGATAATTAGTCTTAGCTGATCTGTGTTTTAGGGTAGGAATGTGCAATGCTGTGTATTGTAACTGACTGTTTGAAGCATGCTGTCTGTTAATTTTGATTCTAAAGATTAATTTGGACCAAATTTTGAGCTTGAGGGATGGGGTGGGTAAGGTTAAGGGCTATAAATCCTGATTGGAAACTGATACTTTTTGAAGCCTGCAGTCTGACACCAAAGTTGCTACATATAATTATAGAGTGACATTGCTTACCTTAGCCTGTAACTCTGATTGGTTTCCTTGCCCTGTCCATTTCTTTTTCCTGTGATTCTTCAGTACATTGGTCCCTAACAACTGCTTTTGAGACCTGATTGATGTAGATTGTTCCAAAATGTTAGCAGTCCAGTAACAGGCAAAGCTGCTAGACAGGGGACACTGTATTACTGTACACTTGTGCACTGAGGAAACAGACTGTTTTATTTATTTGCCTTCTTCTTCCTTCAAGTCTGCATTTAACATGTTAAGAATAGGAACTTCCATGGTACTAGCATTTTATTATGTCATAACAACATGTCACCCTTCTGCCCTGCCCTCTGGGCAAAATTCCCCAGTTCCTGGTACATACCATTTACTTGCATTAATTGTAAAAGTTTAAATACTCCTGCAATAAAATTAAAGTTCTGACAAAAGCTGGAGTGTACCTCCACATTCAGATTGCCAGTCAGTATTCTTTTCTTGCAAGTTAACGCAGCCTGCCTAGGGACACGGGGAAGTTCACTCAGAGTTCCACATAGCTCGTAGGGAAGAAGGGAGTGAACCCCTTTATTACCATGGCTCCCTCTTTTATAGGGGAGCTAGAAGAACTTTCCAGAGTATGGTAAACAAGGGGAGGAGTTTTGGGAAAGAGGAACAACGATTGGGTGCAAAGCATAAGGGGAGGTATTACAGTAGAATATGCATAAGAAGGGAGTGGAACTCTTGTGGGAACAAACCATTGCAAAATCAGGGACAGGAATAAACCATTATTAAAACATTAAAACAAACATAAACTTGTGACTTCTCTCCATTAAATAGTCTCAGTTAAGCAAGTCCATTATCTTAGATCCAGTCCTTTTCTTCTGCGATCTCTTTCAATGCTGAAGTCCAGTGCTGGTAGGCTTTTCTCTCTAACTCTTCGGAATCCTAATCCACAGCAAGTCTTGCCTGTTTTTATATGCTGTTACAGTGCTTTTTTTATGCGAAGCGTTTGGTCAGCCTTGTGCTACCAATTTCTTTGTATCTAAATTTTTTACCTTCTGGGACTTCAACTATGAAAAATTCTGCAGCAATAGCCTGAATATGAAAGCTCAGACATTGCATTCAAAAGTGATCTGTGTTAGTTATATGTTAGTCAGAAATTTTTAGTACCATCCATTTCAATTATGTTGATTATATCTACTGCTGCTTTGTTGACATGATAGATTATTTCAGCAGTGTTTTGCCAGGTCTGCTGAAGGTATGTTCTTCTCTAAAATTGTATTTTCTGCTGTTGATAAGATCTCTACAACTTTCATATAACTTTAATCACCTTTAAGAAAGGACATATTGCTTTTAGGCTTGTTTTCAAATCCAAATACAGTAAAACATCATGTAAAGTTTTCATATACTTTTTATGTCATCTGGAACATTGAATTGTTGTGGCTTTGATACTGTGCGATATGTGCATTGACGTTATGGAATGTACCTGAAGTAGTACTGAAATTGGTGTTATGATCCATTTCAGAGGAGCTTTTTGCTTTAGAATTTCATAGCAGGTCTTAGCTATATTTGTGTCATTTTGATTTCTTAGACAGGTGCACACATCCTTTGGATTTATTTTGGAACAAGTGTGCAATTTCATTGCTGAAAATGGGTCGTCAGTATTTTGACTCTGATTCCTGTGATATCCCCCTATTTATGTGTGAGGAGCTGGTCTGTAGCCCACTGCAAGAGGTAAATGCCAGTGATGGCAAATTGTATTTGTTATTTGTGCATGAGATGAGGAAACAATGGAGCATTTAACAAGAAAAATTTCCAAAGTTGTATTATATATTTTTAATAATATATAAAGGGAGGGGGTAATGCATAATAACACATCAGTGGTATTAAACACTAAAGCTTATTCTAAACTCCAGTAGCTGTGACATCATGTAAACATATTATCCCCTAAAAAGGCTTACTTTTTTAATGTTTATTCCATTTGACTTATTTGATAAATGTTTACCATTCAGTGTTTTATATGAAATAAACAAGTACTCTTCATCTAGTTAATGAATCAAAGCCATGTTCAAAGAAGAAAATCCGCTTTTATTAGCATTTTGTAGCAAATTCAGCTGACGCAATAAGAAAGCAACAGAGGAGGAAATGTCTTGCTTTTTCATCCTTGAGTGTAACTCGAGATTGCAGCTGGCACATGTGAGTGGTAGTTATTACTATTTTAAATTCATCTGTAGAGAAATTTTCACTTCTATATCTAGTGACCAGGCAATTTACTTGTAGATTAAATCCACTTAAAATTATCTTTGGTGAACAACTATCTAATAAAAAATTCAGATATAATACTTAAAATGTGTTTATTGAGGCAGTTGAACTTCTAGTTGTTTCATTGTAACTGAAGAACTCTTATGATTTTATGGGAGAAGAAGTAATCCGAAAGCAAACCCCAAAATTTTTCACTCTTCAAATGATGTGGAATAATTTGAACAAAATACTATTTTTGTGGCAAAATTTGCATAGTATTATTGGCTGATTCTTTTCAGTTAGACTACTTTTTTTAATTTATCTTGAGGAAGTGACCCAAAATACAAAATACAAAGGGCTGTCTACTGAATAAAGCAAAACTAAATAAAATAAACATTTCAAAAGCTGCCAGTACAAGTCTGGAGACTTGTGTGAGTTTTTGGGGTTTTTTTTGGGTTGTTGTTTTTTTGGGGGATTTTTTGTTTGTTTCTTTGTTTTGGGGTGGTTTTTTTTTGTTGTTGGTTGGTTGGTTGGTTGTTTTGTTTGTTTGTTTGTTGTTGTTGTTTGTTTTGGCTGGGGTTTTGTTTGGTTTTGGTTTTTTTTAATTTTTTTTTTTTTTTATTATTTTCTGGGAGAAGTTTGAAAAAGGTTATTTTTTTTTATTCACAATTTGAAGTCCTTCATGATGTATTCATGTGTCTTTGTATATAATCTCTATGAGCTTCTTTCACTGCTATTAACGATCCCTTCTATTTTTGTCTAACATGTTTCGTGTACTGTAGGTTTTTCCTTATATGAGAAAATGGATTGACAGGTTGGCAATACAGAAATATATCTGTATTTTGCCTGACATACGGATTTGCTACTTATGAAGAACCAGCTCTCCTAGCACACAAGAGGAGTTATTTGTATCTCTTGCTTTGATTCTTTCCAGGCATGGTCATTCAGACCCTGGCCTCAGTGGTTTTTCTTGGGATCAGCATGTGCTTTATGATGGGTTTTGTTTGTCTGTCACAAAGTATCTCAGATAAGAAAATGAACAAAAAAAATATAATCTGTTATAATTACCAGTAATTGTCAGTATACAGAGTAGATCCGTAGTTAGTAAAAAGATGACCTTTTACTCTTATTGATTGACCTGCTAAAATAAGTTATAAGTTATAATAAGTTGAAGGTACCCTTTTTAACTTGCATATTCTTGCTAAGATACAACAACATTCACTAAGTTATGGGCTAAGATTTTTCTGTTATTTATATAATTTACCTTAATTTGATATAGCTCTGTGTTGTCCAAATGAAACAAGTGTCATGTTTATTCACTGTGCATTTGTCTTAAGCGCTGTAGGTAAATTTTTTGTCAGTGCTACTGATGCCTCAAGAATCGCTAAGAAAGTTCACTATGTAGCACTGAGCTCTCTTAGTGTAGGGACTGCCAGATCTTTTGATATTTAAAAATTTTTAAAGAGTAAACCAAAGAAACAGTGGAAACAGAGTTGTAATTTGAATGAGTGACTCATAAAATCCTTGGCACAGTTTTGGATTCTTTTATTGATGTTGCCTGTTGCGTGATTACAGATATATTGAGAGTAGCAGAAAATTAAATGCAGTTCACAGTGTTTTTTCTTATTTCAGTGATTTTTGTCATCTGTAATATTTTTTCAAACAAAAATTCCTTTCCAAATTTAGCTGTCACTCTGTCAGTTGTTAG
Organism: Corapipo altera; assembly: GCF_003945725.1. Classification (NCBI taxonomy): domain Eukaryota; kingdom Metazoa; phylum Chordata; class Aves; order Passeriformes; family Pipridae; genus Corapipo; species Corapipo altera. The sequence goes on along the minus strand of NW_020884876.1, from coordinate 6,790,313 downwards.
TAGAATTGTTTTCAGGTGTGTCTCTCCCGTTGTCATGCTTTTCCTTACAGATAAAACTGTGGGCAGTAGCAGAAGGAGAACATTTTTCTTTAAATATTCTTGAATCTGGAAGCCTGAGTTAAGTGTAATCTGTTTCCAACCTAGTGAAGTCTGCATGCAAAATAGCAGTAAATCTGATGGAATTGATCACTACATCACAGCAGTGGGGCTAAAACATGGGTGGCTCTTAAGGGAGAGAGCAGAGACATTTTCCCCCACCGTTTTCTTCCCCATATGGTTTTTGCAGCAGTGGCAATCACTAATGTAAGGTGCATTTCTACCATGCAGCACAGGAACAGGAAATGGAAAACTCTTGAGAAAACAATGAGGGCAAAATTGTTAGACTTTCCTCACAGACATACCTACTACGAGTGAGCCCAGAGGGAGTCTGTGCTTTATATCTCTCTGTGCATAGGAGAGACAATCTAGATTTAGAGCACTGCCTAGCAAAGTCATGAGTATATTTTTCCAGTATTGTTAGCCATGTTCCAATGTGTGATCAAATTCCATGCTTAAAAATAAGTGGATTTTTGTTTTGTTTTGTTTTGAGTTTTTTGGGGTTTGTTTTGGTTTGGTTTTGGTTTTTGTTTTTTTTTTTTTTTTTTTTTTTTTAATTGAGTCACCAGCTGTTTAAGGTCTCTTTTCTGTGTGATTTTGTTCAGGTCAACCTATATGTGCATGACCATGTTGGGCATACATGTGGAATTGCCTTTAATGAGCATGCACTGTGAGCTGTAGTTGCACAACACTGGCCTATTTTAGAGACAAATTGGAGGAAGCAACCCAGAAAATATGTTGCCATTGAAGTGCAAGGTGGACTTCAGTACAGTGGAATCAAAATGCATAATGAGGGTGATGATACATATTTCCAGTCTCTTGAAAAAATAAGGAATACATACATATTGCCTGCAATGGAAATTACAGAATGCCAGGGGAGAAAGAGATTTTTATTGTTTTGTGTATGTTTGCTTTCTCCAAACTCCAATCTGAATTTAGACGATAAGAACACAGTGTGCAACTGAGATTTGGATGTATATGTAGACTAGCAAGCAGAAGGGAACCCTGGGCTTGTGCAGAGCAGGGTGTGGAGCCTGGTGTAGTTCAGAGATCAGAGTAAGAGGAGTTACTGACCCCTGCAGATACAACAAGCTTGCATCAAGCACAGACAACCCAGAGACCCTGCACTACCAGGTCATTGTAAAGCCTGGTGCCTTCCCCTGTTAATGGGGGAAATTTTGTTTATGGAGCTTCATAGGGGAGCTGTAGGATTGCATGGGAACTCTGAGACCCTGAACTCCACAACCATATCCTGGCTGTGTTAGGTGACACAGAGCCCACATTGAAGCAAAATTTGGCATCCCCATCCTAGGAAAAAACATCTGAGTTCAGTGACAAGGTTTCTTGAGGAGTGCATGTTTTGTTCTTAAGCGAAATTTTGGGTGAAAGTAAAGAACACGTATTTCTAGATGCTTTGCTTGTGGTTCTAGGCAAGGTCTGTTCTAGATCAGGATGGCAGAGCCTGGGAGTTTTGCTTGAGTCTTCTCATTTTGCTGTATGGAGTTGGTGGACATGAGAAATAGCCCTATCAAGGTAAGTGGACCTTTTAAGATCTTTTCTGCTTGTCTGAAGTCTGTTGGGAATGACAGGTTGAAAAATATGGAAAAGCTTTCTACTCACACCTGTCCCATTGTCATATGCCTTGTGTTTATATTTGAAATCACTTTGACATATAATAATTTTCTTTCAAGAAACAAATGCTCTTTTCAAAGGGGTATGGAAAGGACGGTGCTCAATAATATAATAAAAACTTCTTTGTCATTGGTTGGAAAAAATCCAGCTCTTTCTTCCTTTCCTCTTTTACCTCTTTCTGACTACTGCAGCCTCTTCAGACTTACCAGTTGTGGTGTATGTTCCTGTTGTGTTTGAATGAGCGTACAGCTATACTCAATAAAGGCAAGTACAAACAAAAAAAGAAAAAGTAAGATGGCTTAGGTGACTGGACTTTAGGGTGACTTTCCTGTGAACACTATTACTCTGTAGTAGGACAGGAGGCAGATCTGCTCTCAAAATGTGGAATTCCTGTCATGCTCCAAAGAGGAAGATCTTCTTGGACAGGAAAGGTGCCAGAGACACTGGCACAGCTCCATCAGGAAGTCAGTTGTCCAGAAGTCAATACTGCAAGGGAAATCGTGCAGTGAGGTAGAAGAGGAAAGATAGGTCCTGGATAGGTGTCATGTTCTGTTTGATCTTTCTACCTTTTCTGTTGTATTATTCCTAACACCTGTCCTGCTGCTTTAGCTAGTAACAGATGAAGTAATGATGCAATTAATAGCTAATCTGTGTTGTGATTCGTGGTTTTAATAGAAATAAAATATTCTTGTTACTGGCCTGAGAGACTTGTTATGGCTCTTCCTTAGTAGGCTAGTTATGTTCTGGTTTTGACTAGAATGAAGGATTTTTGAAATGGAATTTAAATGTGTGACATTTCGATGCACTGGGAACATGGATCTTACAATCCTCTCCTCTAGACTCCCTCTTGCACCCTGGGAACTGAAAAACAAAGAGGTAGATAGCTGAGTTGGAAAACAAAAACCTATGCAGTGTGAGAGGCAGTTTAAATACCAGAGACATTTATGCATCTCACTTTGGACAGCTATTGTATTGATGAATTTTTTAAGAGAAACGAGTAGATAAATCAAGGAAAATTAGTTTCTGCTTAAACCAAGTAAACAGCTGAACCAGGGAGATAAACCCTAGTATAAATATATATTTAATGATTAAGAAAGGCATTTTCCATCTCTTTATTACCCTTTATGTTATTAGCTTTGCATTTTCCTGCAGGGCTCTGGAAGAAATTTCAAAGTACACCAGATGAACCTTGAAGCTTGGATCAATACGCAAAACAGAATGCGTAAGAAAAATCTTTAAACTAAGCCTTAACCTTGTTATGACATGTACTAGAGGACACGCTGCTTTTGTTGGATAGGTTGTTTATATACTTGGCTTGAACCGGTTTTTGTATAGTATGGTGTATGCTGCTATAGGCTGCCTGTTAACATGCATACTTAGAGGTCATAGGTGTATTATTGAAATGAACTACACCAGTACATTTTATTTGCAGTTTGCTTCCAGAACAAATGCAGTTCGAACATTTATGAATGGCAGCTTGTAGTTATAAGTGTTCATATAGACAAATAACATGCATCACCTTATTTTTTTTCTATCCTATTATCAGGGAAATAAGGTTTTATTCTCTGGTAAATACACTTGCTACATAATAATTAGTTCTCAGAAAAAAACCCACATCATAAATATTTATAGAACATTATAAAATATTTAATTTATCTTGTAAAGCACAAGTTTTCTTCTGACGCCCTTCAGAACTTGTAGCTCACTGCAAAGCAAATGTAAGCCAATGTGAATTCTCAATGAGAGGTGTTAATGTACAGATAGCAAGTGGCAGTGAGACTTAATTGGGAAGGGTATCCAGGTCAAGTGCCTGTCTGTGAGAAGTGTCAAATGCAGTAAATACACACCTGAATCATCTTGGGTTGATGCTGTTATTGTATACAGGTTATGTCCAGAGTGGCATAATGTCTTACTATAGTTAAATTTCTGTGTTAATGGGGCCTCCTGTCATAGGACAGACACCTACTAGCTTGCAAAGGGCAGGTATAGTCCGATTTGACTATGGTGAAGCAAGTTGTTTGCAGATGTGTTTAAGGACAAAGAGGATATCTTCCTCCACAGTAGAAGAATGTGACCTCTCACGAGTTAAAAGTTAGAAGGAGGAATGAGTGCTTGAAATAAGATAGATGTGGGGTGGAGAAGAGAATATATCTTTTCTGATCAGATACTTATGAAAGGTAGGAAAACACAAAATGCTTCACTGCTTTCGAGGAGAGTGCTACAAACACAATATTGTTCCTCATAAGGAAAAACGGGAATTAACTTTTTGCTGTCTAATCACCCTTGTTCTAATCACCCTGTCTGTTCTTCCACAGATAAGTAGCATACTCTCTTGGGAAATGGAGACTTACTTTTGGTCAGTAAGTTTATCACTATCTCACGTGGACTCCTTGGTTTGGTTCATTGCAATTATGAAGGCTGTACAAGCACAAGGCAGCGAAGAGGTGGGGAGCTGGATTCATCAGTGGGAGGTGAGGGGACGGGCAGCAGAGCCAGCCAGTGCTTGCTAAGACTGACTGTGGTACTCCAGCATAGTGCACTGAGTATATTTGGTAGCAGGAGGTCTCTCATGTTCTTGATTACATTGTCTGGCCACATCCAGAGCTGTATTTTTCTTTTGTTTGTTGGGGGTTTTTTTGTCTGATTTAGGGTTTTATTTCTGTGTGGTTCTTGTGGGTTTGCTTGTTTGGTTTTTTTGTTTTATCAGTTATAGGATTTTTTTAACTTTGAGGTATCCCTGAAAATGTAGCATCCATGAATTCTGCAAGACTGTCTCCTAGCATAGCTCTGTATCCTTTCTTATAGACTAAGCCAGTTGGGCACAACTCAACTGTAAAGAAGTTACATAATAGTCAAAAGCTTGAAAAAACTTATGTTTTTCCCTACATGATGTAGTTGTCCCTTGCAACTACATGTTATCAAGTGTTGGTACTCTAGAAACTTGACCCATTTTTCTGTCCTTCTCTATTAATTTAACTTTCTTTTCAGTGGACTGTCTTTTATTACTGTAGCCTTTCCTCCACCTCCATATTTGTATTTGCTTTTCAAAGTAATTTTCTCTCTGTCTCTAAATATGTATTCACGGTGCACCCTTAAGGGTGCTGTTACAATAGAGTAAACAGATGCCTTTCATGGTGGAATAGAGTATTAACAATTACAGCAATTGCAGCAAAGAGCCAAAGAAAACATGAGGTACCTCTCACTGAGCAATGCAGCATGTTTAAAAAATAATATAGACAAACTATTTACAGATGAAAGAAATGTCATCATACAGCACTCCAAAAATATGCAAGGGGAAGAAAAAACTTCCAGAAATATTTTTGTGTAATATTTTGTCTTCTAAATAAAGCAACATTTTCAGAACATACTATACAAATACTATGTTGTTCACAACTATCAGTTTGCTATTTCAGGAAAACTGTTCTGCATTTGCCATCATGTGCAACTGTACAACATATCTGGTGTGAAAGAAAATGTCCTGTTAGAACCAATGAACTGTATGTTTTAGAAGCTGAATCAGTCACAAGAGAATTGATGTTAAGATTTTAGAGGTTTATTTGCTGGCTGAAAGAATTGGAAAATTGTGAACTTTCAACCTGATTGTAAGAGTCAGTATATATGGTGATGAGTAAACAAAGACAAAGGTGAACAATTTAAGAAAGGGAACTCTAAACAAAAAAATATGTTCATTAAAAAATGTTGTTATTGCTGACAAAAATTTATCTGAAGTAATATAGGAAGAGAATTTCTTTAACAAGCTAGATGAAGGAGATTTACCGGGGGGTAAATCTTCAAGGATGATGTGGTTTTGCTTATTGTTCTGTGAAGACTACAAATACAGAGTGGCAAAAAGGAAGTGTTCAAGCTGGAGATTAGCCAAGGTGTGAATTTGAACAGTGGGGCTGTGGTTGAAGGAAATGCATGGAGGCTTTATGCAAGCTGCAGCGTATATATTTGGAAGGGAATTAGTTTGTCTCATTCTGACATCAGCTTCTCTCTGTTTAGATGACTTATAAAGCAAAGGGCTACACTTTTAGCTTACAGTTGCTTCTGAGCTGCTTGTGCACAATCTTAATGGTTTAGGATTGACCTGTCATTTCTTTCCTTTGTAATTGAAACCACAACCCCCTGAAGCCCTGTTTGCCTTTCCTGGCACCCCCCACCCCCCATCCAGATTGTCATAGGGATTTTCTTCAGATCCTTGTTGAAAACTTACTCTTATGAAGCTTTGCATTAAATACTGTGTGTTGATATGAAGGGGTTAATAAGAGTGTGTGTCCTCAGTGCCCTGCATTCCACCTGAGGTATGGGTAGGATTAAGGCTGGGAGATGGGAAGGTTGCCACAGCCTTCATTTGGGAACAGGCAGAGGGGAGAATGTTTGCTGGGAGTAATACCTCCAGCAGAAGTGAGCTGCAAAAGGGCTACTTGTCTGGCTGGAGCTGTGTGGGAAGAGGGAATCCTGCAAAGAGCTGAGCTGCTTTGGGGGCTGACTTGAATGGAGGTGAGCCTGAATGAGAGGCCAGACTGACCAAGGAGTAAAATCTCTATGTTCTAATTGAGTTTTCTGAAATGGAGGTGGAGAAGATGTGCGTAAGTATGATGAAGGAGTGGTTATTAGTCCAGGTCTCTCTGTGACTTCCTTATGTTGGTTTTATTACCGTCCTGGAGAAGTTATGTCATCAAGTTTTTCAATATTGTTTGATGAAGCAGAATCTGGACTGACTATTTCTCCTTCTAATGCTCACCTCCAGTCAGTTTGAGCAGCAGTCAGGACTCTGTGGGGCAATTTTATGACAAGTCTTTATTAATTTGCTTTTCAGTTTAGATCCTTGTTACCTTGGAGGAATAATGTGGTCAACTTTTTTCAGCCTTACTGATGCCTGATTCTCTAAAATGGGAGGAGGGACCCCTCTCTGCAGCTGTACCAGAATTTATTGGTATGTGAACAGCAACATGCATTGAAGTTCAAACTGAACAATGTTCTGTAATCCTAGTTCTTGTGAGTACTTTCTTGCGTATTTCTTCTACCCAAGTAACACTGAGCACCAGACATGTAGACCAAAAGGCTGGGTGCAGGCTCCTTCAGCCTGAGAAGCTGACAATTCATTTGGGGAAGTTCCGAAGCTGATCATAAAAACAGAATTAGTAGAGATGTCTTTGAACTGATCCTTTAAGTACAAGGAACCAGGGTGGTGTTGTGATCAGAAGTTAAAAAGAAATTGTGGTAATTTTGAAATCCATTTATATTTTAAATTCTTGCTAGGAAAAAATACTTTTTAGATGCTTCAGACTGCAATTCACTTACTGTCTAACTGTTTTGATAATAAAAATAAACATGAAGCTACCTTTAGTATTGCTCTAGGTGTGTCAGACCAGATGATGAGCTTTCAGCTGTGCAGTCTGATGCCATGCTAAGATCTGAAGTACAGTGGTGCCCTGGGTGTCTTTCGTCTGTCCAGTGTCATTCAGCATCAGATCCTGTGTTTTGGCTATAACTGCAGCTCGCACGCACATTACTTTTAAGTCTTTATGCGTTTGTTTTCCCCAGGGAATAGTTTTCCCTGCTAAATTGTATACTGGGCTACCATGACAATAACCAGTTTCACTAATTCAGGCTGGCATGCCATCTACACTATCTAAAGGGCAGTTCAAGTGTTACTTGTAATTCTATGGCTTCTTAATAAGAAGCACGGTAGTGATACTGGTTCTATTCCCTGAAAGCAGTAGCAGTAATCTGAATCCTGTAACAACAAACAAACAAAACCAAAACAAAAAAACCCAAGCCAAACAAACAAACAAACAAGCATCTCTGCCTGGAAGAAACCTCTATGTCTTCTAGCTCAGGAGAGGCTCATGCATTTCTGAACACTCAATTTAATTGCTCTGAGAACAGTTAACAGCTAACAGCGGCCCCTTGTGACTGTAAGAAGAGTTTTTAGCACTCAGGGTCTCCCTATGGGCAGCGCTGGCTAAACCGGCTCCCAAGCTGCAGCTGAACGGAAAGCAGGATAAGCTCTGGGAGATGGCTCTTCTTACTACCTTCAAGGTCCACAGCTGCGTTAGGGGCAGCAGCGTGGAACATAGGGAAACATAGGGAACAGCATACGGAAAGAAAAAACGATAGAGGGAATCTCAGAAATATGTCTGGCTGCAATGCCAGACCACTGACTGCTTCTGCCATGCTGAGCTTCTGCCAAGACCTAGTCTAGGTAAGAGCCTTGAGGTAGAGTTAGGGAAGTAAAACACCTAAATGAGAAACAGAACTGGAGTTCTGGAAGGAAGAAATGTGAGCAGAAGTATCATAGAACATTTGTTTTGGAAGTGACCTTAAAGATCATCTACTTTTAACCTCCCTGCAATAGGCAGGAACACCTTCCACTAGACCAGTTTCCACAGAGCCCCATCCTGCCTGTTCTTGAACATCTCCAGGGAACACTCTGGGCAACATGTTCCAGTGCCTCACCACACTTACAGTAAAGACTTTCTTCCTAATATCTAATCTAAACTGACCGTCCTTCAGATTCACCTCCTTCTGACGTTATCTAGTCCCATAAAGAGAAATGTTTTGGAATACAGTGACTGGCCAGCAGCAAGTGCTGCTTTGGGGCTCAGACCCTTCCAAGAGTGTGCACAGTTGGTGTCACAACTAGAACTGAACCCTTGAAAAATCTCCAAGATTCCTCTTGGTTTTGTTGGGGTTTTTTTGTTGGTAGTTTTACTGGTACAGTAGTGGACTTTGAAGGAGAGCCACATTGTAGTTCTTCCTTATCAAAGGAAGATGATACTGGGGAAGTATTGTGTCTTACCAAGTGTAATAAATATTTCTCCACATACTGTGAATGTTTTCAACTCCACAACCTCTGTGTTTTGTGCTGTGTGAGATGCTTCTGGAGGAAGCAGTAGCAATAATCATGAAATAACTGGAATTAGAAAAGTTAGGAGGGTCTTTGAGCTTGAGTGCCAATGTCAGGGTTGCCAGTGGTTTCCAGACCTGTAGTGTCAGTACTACTGCATTGCCCTGTGCAGCTGTTGTGTATTTATCACATTGTTCCTTTGATCGAACATGAAGCTGAAATATAAAAATGTTGTTGGATAAAATCTTATTGAGTCATAAGTCCTATGGGGAGAGGCTGAGGGAGTAGGGGTTGTTTAGCCTGGAGAAGAGGAGGCTCAGAGGTGACCTCATCACCGTCTATAACTACCTGAAGGGAAGTTCTAGCCAGGTGGGGGTTGATCTCTTCTCTCAGGCACTCAGCAATAGGACAAGGGGGCACGGGCTTAAACTCCGTCAGGGGAAATTTAAGTTGGATATCAGGAGAAAATTCTTTACAGAGAGAGTAATCAGGCATTGGAATGGGCTGCCCAGAGAGGTGGTGGATTCACCATCCCTGGAGATTTTTAAACGCAAGTTGGACGTGGCACTGAGTGCCATGATCTAGTAAATGGACTGGATTTGGACCAAGGGTTGGACTCGATGATCTCGGAGGTCTTTTCCAACCCAATCGATTCTATGATTCTATGATTCTATAAGTGAATCTAACATACTAGTTATTTATTATTAGCTGAATAGAAGGTAGGTTAGAGTTTTTGTAAATCCCAATGAAAAGATGCTTCACAGAGTTTGGATGATTTCTATTATGCAGAAATACAAGTACTTATAAGAAATATTAGGAGGAATAGCTTCTTTTCACCTATCATGTTCCCTGAAAGGGGAAACAAACATAATTCAGTTTTATTTTATGCATTCTCATAGTCTATCTGCTTTTGAGAGACTGCATTACTAACTTCAGGCTATGGAGTTTGATATCAACTTTACCTGTTTTATTGGCCTTCTTAATGTTTTGTATTTAAAATTAGATGAAAGAGGGATAGCAGAAAGGATGATTAGAACTAATACCTGAAGTAGTAGCAGAGGTTTTAAATTACAACTCATACTTTGCTGCTTGTGACTTCCTTTTAGGGTTTGACACTGCAAATCAACATATTGACAAAACAATGCAAGACTGCTCCTGTAGTAGTTATTTCTGCAAAGTTTGCTTTTTCTGGATTAAATAACGTTTCTTCAGTGTTGTGTTGCCTTAGAAAAGTGTAGAAGGAACTTCATTGTATGACACAGCTGACAGCATTGCCATACAGTAACAGAGATGAAAAGCAATTTCAGAAACAGGGCAGTAAAAATAACTTCTTTTTTCAGACACCAAACTGAAAACTTGATCAGTACAGCTGTATGAAAGCACCTGTATCTTGCTGAAATGAACACTGAAAAAAACCAACCCAGAACACCATTGGGTCAAGTGAACTTTTAGTCCATCTTGAAAGCATCTTGTTTAGTTTATTTAATAAAACAGTGAAGGAGTAGAAATAATTCACAAAATTTGGGAGAAGGCACTAGTACAACTCCTCCACACCTTTATTTAGTGCTCCAAACTGCTAAACCAGTTTTTCTTTTTGTGAGAAACTTTGGTAAAAACTCTGCTTTACATAAAAGAGACTTTTTTTTTCTTTCCTTTTTTTTCCCAGTTTTTCACTTTCAAAGTCAGAGCTGACTCCTATGTAAACCTGTCTTTCAGAAAATACTCTACTTGTTATGTTCAGGTAGTAATTTAAACCTAATGTTTTTACCTGAACCTGATTTTCTTTCCCTGTTCCATAGCTGTCTGGTTGACAGCAGAAATGTGTAGCTTTTGTCCTTTGTTGATTATATCCCTAATGTCACAGGAGATCTGTTTTTGTTAGATAAGACCAAGCTGTTTGGATGAATGGTTTTGCTAATGGTCATGTTGGTGGATGCTCTTCTGCCTTTTATGTGTGGGAATAAAGAAAACATGAAAAGATTGTACAGAGAATCCATGAATGCCCAAACTGGTGCCATGTGATTTGATTCAGTTCTCATTTTATAAGCAGTGGACCAGATTGTTAAACCTCAAATCTAAATTTGTCTATTTTCTGCTGCTTCTGCTATTAGTGTTTGCATTCTTTCTTAAATGCTGCATCTGTGAGAAGCTGGTGCCTGGTTCATCTTGCTGGTATCCTGTCTTCGTCAGTGGATTTAGTTGGCTATGCCCCAGAAGACCTGGGCCTCTGACCCTTTAGTGATCTAGAATTGTTGAGCCAATGCCATATTGTCTTTGATACTCTTTATTCTCATTCACTTATATCCTATTATTGTATGATTTTCATGTTAAAGCGTTGAAAAGCAGTGAAACATCTCAACTTTTCTCACAGAGGACACGGATGCAGCAGGAAAAACATCTATTAGTCTGGAATTCCCTGAAGTTCCTGTTAGACCTTGATCTTCCACTAGTTTTATATTTATAGTTTCTCTGGCAGAACTTTCTGCCTTTAATGTATTTTAAAATAAACTTTCATTTTTGATGTCTGCAAATTGGTCCTCAAACACTTCTGGATAAACTTACTCTGCACTGTACTTGCCAGAGTTTGTTCCTTCTTTTTCTCACTTTTGTATGATTTCAACCTCCTAGAGTTCATAGCCTTCCTTCCTTTCCTGTTGTAGTGAGCCATTCTTCTTTTTGTCTTTCAAATCTTGCTGAAATAAATGCTACAAGCTTGCCAATATGATATCTTTGTACAATCTGTGCTCCATTCTAAGAATTGCCTTTTGAGCTGCCTTTCTTTGCTCTCTTTAAAAAGCTGTTCACTTCTGTGTTGTTTGGACGGTTTTGATCATGGCAGTTAGTAGTTTTGGCTTTTGATGTTCCTGCAAAGCTTCATTTTCAAACTCTTTTGTTAAATACTATGCCTTCAGCAGGACTGGTACTCATTGGGTACTGTGTAGAGCAAAGGACAAGTAGAGGAGCTGATTTGGCTCTTAGGGACTCATGGCATGTTTTACGCAGTGAAGGAGTCACTGACAGGACCGAGGCTGAAAGATGTTGTACATCTCATGGGTGTGCATGAAATACCCATGCAAGTTGGAACTGGAGAGAAGATAATAACCTCACTGATCTTGAGGAAAGATACTGTAGTACCTTGCTTGTGGTAAATGAACACTACATGGGAAACATGGAGAAATTTAATCATTAATTATGAATTACCCTGAAATGCTCTGTTCAGAGGATTCCTTCTTAAACTTTCTCACCTTCTTTGAGACTTTGCAGTTATTTGCTATCAATGGATGTCAATGTATCTAGCTATTCTTAATGGCAAAGCCTACTTAAACACAGTATAGGAATGAAATGTTTTTCAACCTTGTACTCTAGTCCCTAGACGTGGATGGAACTGTTCAATATACACTCCATACTTAAAGCATCTTTTTCTACTAACTGTGTAGAGAGATAGACAAAACTTGTTTGTTACAAACCTTCCTTAAGACTTTAACTCTGTTGTGAGAGGTTAGCCAAGCTGGACACTCCTGAATCTTTACTTGAAGACCATTCTTTCCTATATAGGATCCTAAAATGGTTTGAGTTGAACAAATTTTTGGCAGAGTGGTTAAATCAAAATGAATATGGTAGAAGATATTTCTACCTCTTCTCAAGAAAATGGACTAGTTATAGCCAAAAAAAACCTCAAACAAAATCACCAAAAAAAGCCAACAAAAAATCCCAAACGAACACCCTAAAGATCAGGGGTACTTAAAATAACACTCTTCACTCCAGAGACAGGGAAATAATCTCTGGTATTTAAAGTATAGCTTAACTGTACATTTTCCTGTTTTAGAGGTGGCTCAATAATATCTGACTTCAGATACAGTCAGAGCTGAATGTCAGTCCCTTAATGCAAGACTTTTTCTCCACTTGTTTTAGTGGTAAGTGTGAGTACTATTGCCTTCTGGAGATATAAATCCAGCCCTCCCTCCTGTGTGATTATACTGCGAGGCAAAGTGGCTCTAGACTGTTCAACAGGGCTTTGGCAATGGGATTTATTAACCTCAACTGGAACTGAAGAAGTGATAGAGAAATGACCTGCTGCCCTCATGAGACTGAGGAGGCTTGATTTTGAGTCTGCCTCACCCCTTCACAGTGTTAAAATATTGATTGTGGTATTTTTAGGGTGGCCAGTAGAAAAGTCATGGCAGCAACAGTGAAGCATGTGGATTCTAGTAGCCCTGTTAAGAAGGAAAATATTTTCCTCTTAGGAAGGCTATTGAGGATAGCCTATAAAGGCTCACTATCTTCCAAATGAGATGGGACTTTAACTTGAGGAACACAGCTCCACATCTAGCTCTCAGAAAAGCTTCCACATTGAGAAAGAATAAGCCCAACTAAATCAAAGGAAGCCTCTAGGCTATGAATTTAAGTGTCTAAAATACTTAAGACACAGCCTACTAAAAGACTTTGATACTGTTATTAGGATATAATTTCTTGAGCTTAAAGTAAAACTCTCTGCCTCAGCCACTCTCTACTTTTAGTAGCCATCTTCCTCTGCTTTTTGAAATTCCTCACTTTTTGCACAGTTTGCTTCTATGCATGTCTGGCTCTGAGCTGATAAGTTGCTGTTGTTGTGGGTTGTGTGTTTCTGTGGTTTCAGTGTGGTTTTGGTTTTTTTTTTTCTGTAGTTGTTTTGTTGCTCTTGTTTTCATGGGACACCAGGTGCATCTTTTGTCTTTATCTTTTCCTGTTGCCCAGGCTGGATGGCTTTCTGCCTTCCTCAGCCTTCTCCAGCTCTTGAGGTGGGCAATCAGTGAAAGATGTGGATTTAAACACTTTAAGTGTCTAATATGACTCAGATAAAGTGAACTTTGTTCTCCTGATTTCTCAGTGTTTATGAACACCTAAACTGAATTTTTGGACGTGAGTTCTCTGAAATTTTAGAGGGCAGAACATTGTTTGGCTTTAAAGCAAAAAAAGCTCAATACATACACAGGCTCCAGTTGTCAGGTTAATTATGTTGTTAGCCTTTTTCTCTGTGAGTTGAGGTATTTTTTCCCCCATTGAAACTCAGAGTAGAAGTTCTGATTACCTATATGGCCATTGTGAGGTACTGGTTGTTTAAACAGGAGGCCTTTCAACTTTCATGTTATAAATTACTGTCAGTGCTTCAAGTTCTCTAGAAAAAGATGAAATTAGAAAATGAACTTTTTGATGCAGCAGCACTACAATCTCTCTCTATGTATTTCTTCAAAGTTAAATGCAACCTCTGAAAGCAATTCATCTTGCTTAGCATGTTTTCCAGTTGGGACCCTGGGGATTAACGATAGAATGACTCATTCACATAATTGGGCTTTTCAGTGCTTTTCCTCACACTGAAAGTTTCAACTCCAAGCATATAAGAAAATAAGAAATTGAGAAATGACCATCTGCAGTAAAAAGTCTAGAAAGGCATGTGGCTCAGCTTTGATAATGCTAAATGAGACTATTTGCCCTTGTTCTAATGGTAACAATGTCATGTTCTTGCTGATAGCCTTGACTCCTGGGCGACTGCTTCCAATGTCTAACTTGTTTGTGTGTGAAATTTTAGATGTGTGTTATGATCAGAATGCTTCTGTGGGTCAGATTTAGCAATGGATGGTGGGCGTTGGTAATTAATAACTTTTGATTATCATCAATCTTCCCCTTTACATGAAAAGAAATAATTCTAATTATCTTTCTCTTAAGTTTTTTCCCTAAGATCAAAGCAAAGATCTCATTTTACTGCTTTGCAGCTGTACTGGATATTGCACTGTGCTTCTCTCATTTTTATTCTCCCCCACTGCAGCTGTGGAAGAGTGAGTTATGCCGTCAAAATTTATGTCTGCTTCAGCATGCTTAGTTTAATGGGGTCTTCATCTTTTTAGTATTTTTATGGAGGCTTGTGTAGGCTTGAAAGCTGTTTAATGACAAAAATTGTCAAGAGCTATGAAAAGAAATCAAGACACTCTCCTCTTCGTTGTCTGACTTTTGTGTGGGGAACGTGTGCAGGGGTTTCAGTGAAATGAGAAGAGTCCTTGTGTGGAGGCTGCAGGTACCTTGGTGTGGCAGTTTACAGCTACTGTTGGTGTGCAGAGCTGCCTAGACAGAACTTATGAATCATATGGTTTGAGCTGGAAGGGACCTTAAAGATCATCTAGTTCCAACCCTACTGCCCTGGGCAGGGGCAACTTTCACCAGACCAGGTTGCTCAGAGCTCCATTGAGCCTGGCCTTGAACACTTCCAGAGGTGGGGCATTGTAATGGTTTTAAGGACAGGCATCCACAAGTTCTCTGGCCAACCCATTCCAGTGCCTCACCACCCTGACAGTAAAGGATTTCTTCCTAATATTCAATCTAAACCTACTCTCTTTCATTTTGAAGCCATTCCCCCTTGACCTGTTGCTACATGTTCTTGAAAATAGTCTCTCTCCATCTGTCTAGTAGGTTCCTCTCAGGTACTGAAAGCCACAATTAGGTCACCCTAAAGCCTTCTCTTTTCCAGGCTGAACAATCCCAATTCTCTCAGTTTTTCCTCATAGGAGAGGTGCTACATCCCTGTAATTAATCACCTTGGTGACCCTCCTCTGGACTCACTCTAACAAGCTGATGATGTCCTTCCTATGCTGAGGGTGCCAGAGCTGGATGCAGTACTCCAGGTGGGGTCTCAGAAGAGAGGAGTAAAGCAGCAGAATTGCCTCCCCCAGCCTGCTGGCTGTACTGCTTCTGATGGAGCCCAGGACACAATTGGCTTTTTGGGCTGTGAGTGTACATTGCTGGCTCATGTCCAGTCTCTTGTACTTGAGCACCCCCAAGGTCATGGCAGTCAGGTGAAGTCTCAGCTGACTGGAAAAAGGGAAACATCGTACACATCTTTGAAAAGGGTAGGAGGGAGGACCGTGAGAACTACCGACCTGTCAGCTTCACCTCTGTGCCTGGGAGTGTCATAGAACAGGTCCTCCTGGAAGCTGTGCTTAAGGCACAGGGAGGATAGGAAAGTGATTCAAGACATTTAGTATGGGTTCTCCGAGGGGAAGGCTGAGCTGGGAGTTGTCCAAGGCACTTTGGTGAACTGCACTTATTCAGCACTGGTCTCTTCTGCAGACAGGTGTCGGCCATGATCCCTGACAGAACATAGACCAATCCCTGCAGCTGTCTTCCTTCAAGAGTTTTACAGACAGATACAAGGTGGGAGTAGTGTATTCCTTCTTACCCTTTTACTCCAATAAAAAGTGGATCTTGTGTCTTGTGGTTAAGCGACTGATTTCATACCTTCTTTGGCTTGAGTGGATTCAGATTTTTATCTTTTGGGTAGTGCAGGAACTCTCCTTAGATGTGGTTGCTTGGGACAGTACTTGTTTCAAGGAGGCAATGGGTAGAGCAGGGAACAATGGAAAAACATTCTAAGTAAATATCCTTGGAGGAGAAGTCAAAACCTGGTAGCCTAGTCATGTTCGTTCTTCTAAGTGTACATACCTCAATCCCAGAGTTCTCAGCCCAGGCGTGGGTGTTAAATATTGACTGAATGAAATTTTATAGGATTGTCTGTTGTTGTTTCTGCCTCAATTACTCCTAATCAGGTGGAATTGCAGTTTTTTCTCTGCTTCAAGGCAAAGTGACATTTCATACACTCCAAATAAAATACAGAATGGGCAAAACAGCAATGAACTTGACTCAAATCTGTTCAATAAAACTTTAAATTCTACTAGCTCACAAGTATTTTAAAATAGAAAAAATGACTTCAACAGGAGAGTTAGCTACAGCAAAGGGCCAGCAGGACGATAAAGAGACTGGAGCCTCTTTCATATGAGAGGCTGAGAGAACTGACTGTTCAGTCTGGGCAAAAAAGAAGCCTCAGTGGGGAAATTATTACGTTTATAAATACCTGATGTGAGGATGTAGACAGAGATGGGCTCTTGTCAGTGGTGCCCTATGGCAGGACAAGAAGCAATGGGCACAAGTTGAAACACATGAAACTACATCTCAACATAAACCTCGTGCTGTGAGGAGATGAACACTGGAATAGTGGATGTGTAAATTCACTGAAATTCCCTATGTTAAAATGTTTGACTTATAAATTAAATCACCTGGCCACTGCTTTTGAATGTCTTGGACTACTATTGAGTCAAACAGCAATGCTCTGCTGTATCAGTTTTAATAGGGTTTAAAATGTCACCAGCTTGGTTTAGTGTATTGCTATAGGTCTGTGTGGGAAAACAGGTTTAATCGCACTTACTGGACCTGAATTAGGTGATAAAATCTCCCTACAAAGGGCGCATTTGTTCAACATGGTCTTGCTTTACTCACCAACTGCAAAGCTGTTCTGGAGTTGAAAATACCTGCTATTTCTGTAAGCAACTGTTATGATGCCGCTTTGTCTTCTGCTGTGGAGTATAACCTGGGTGTTGCATGTTGCCTAGCAGCACAGTTCTTGTGAAGATGAAAAAAAAAAAGGATATTCTGATACTTTCAACAAAATGTTTCCTTATGTTGACTTGGAATTTCATTATACAGTAATGAGACATTGTTCTTTTTCAGCATGATCTATGTTAGTCTTCAGTTCACAGTACTATGAATAAAAGTATATTTAAGTATTGATATTGCTGTCCTTCACACTGATAAATTTTAAAAATCTGTTTTCAGGCTTTTCTTCTGTAAATGAGTAACTTTAGAAAATGTATATGTAAGGCAGGCTTTCATCTTTACTGGGAAACCTTATCAATTGAGAAATGATGAAAATCTGTGCAGTATTTTCTTCTTGCTGACTTCCTAAGACTCATTCCTACTGAGAAGCAGGTATTAAGGAATCTTGAGCAGAACTGCCACTAAGCTTAACCTTCATAGCTTAAGAAGTGATATGAATTACTGGTGTGTGATGCCCTCTATTCACAGTTCTGTAAGATTCTCCTAAAGCTATTCAACAAGAAAATACTAACACTCAAACCTATGTACAAAGAGATCTTATCAGGATGAATATTGCAGCACAAAGCCAGAATGTGTTTTCTATTTTAAACCCGTTGATTTTTTAGCCTTTTTACATAAATAATGAGATTGTTATCTGCATATGGGCAAGTTACCACTGAGGAATGTCTGTGCCTGGCTCTTTGGCTCTGTCCTATAATCCATCCATTTCCATTATATAGCTCCCAAGCTGAGAGTTGTTCCATTTTGTACATAAATAGCATTCCAAATACAAATCCAGTACCCTGTTCTGCTAGATGGTGGAAGGCTGAGGCTTAGCTCTCAGGACTGAGAGAATCCAATACTGTACCTTTCAGGCTACAGAATGTTATGATAAAATGGAGATGGAGCTGAAAGGATTCCAGGCTATATTAAAAATGCACTAATGTGCCAGGAAATCTATTTGAACTTAAAAAGCATCCCTCAAGCAAGAGGCAGAGGACACAGCTATTATTACTTTAGCTTACCATCAGGGCAAATTTATGCCAGAGAACTCTATTAAAGGCTTTGTTCTTTTCTAGTCAGAAAAGCAGCAGTATACAGGCAAACCACATCCCGTCTTGACTTCTTCAAGGTAAATTTCTAGCGTGAACTTCATGTAAGAAACTGCAATTGAAATATAATTGCATAAAAACACCAATGTATTTAGAACAAACTCAGACACTGGCACAGACATTTCAGCATGCAGGTGCACAGTCAAGGGACAACTAGTCATGAAAATAACTATTCAGGTGATAAAGCAGGGGAGAAACTGATTTTAAGAGCTTCTGGAATTTTTTGTAAATGTTTGGGACTTCATAAAAAATACTCAGTAATTTACATAGTTGATATTATGTATTTAAAGAAAAATGCAAACTACCGAGAAGGCTACTGCAGGTTGATACCCATCAATCTTTATTCAGACTGGCCCGATTACTTTTAAAAACACCATTAAGCAGACACACACTGCCATCTCGTGAGCATCTCTAACACAGCTGCAGGCTGATTTCAGAGGAGAGGAAAGCGAGTTGCTTGGAGCAAGTAACTTAATACAGTACAAAACATATACAGATTTAAAAAATGCTGCACTGAATGCTTTGTCAATGGTATATTATATAACAGAGATACACAGAGAAAAGCTAAAGTATTTCATTAATAATTTATTGTCAGTAAGAAAGACTGGCTAATGGTAATTTTCAGTAAAAACCTTTACAAGACCATTGGATCACAAATATACAGACACTATAAAAACTGTGTCATGGTGGTTTTGGTTCTAAACTGGTATGTAGAGGGTCCCCAACACACTTTCCAAGAAGGGAAAAAAATGTTTACAGTTCTAAAATACAGCAACCCATTTAAGACATTTCCATATAGCTGACCCAGAAAAATATCAGACCTAACATATGTACAAATGAAATTGTGTGAATATGTTGAATGTTTTAGAATGAAATGTCAAACCTTGTGTTTTGGGGGAATACATAGAGTGATGCCCTGATTATAAGTCAGGGTGCTCATTTTTAATGGCACACTAACACCACTAGTTTCAGTGGAAAACAAATTCACAAAATATCTACAAAATCTAGTTAAAACTATTAAAATCAAAACTGTACATAAAATTTACAAAAAGTAGGAGAAAATTAATTGCATTAGAACTATATAAATATATGCATCATGCTAACATGGAGAAATGGTATGTGATTTTTTTAAACATACACAATTGAAGTACAAAAAGGATGTTCAGAAATGGCACAGCCAATGGAAATCTTGGAACTGTCCAATTATAATAGGTTAGGAAATTGAAAGAGGCTGATTTAGTGAAATGAATTGCATGATCCAATGCTGCCATGCCAGTTTAGCTCACTGAAACAAAAGCATTCACTGTGGCTGGGAAAAAAACAGAAAAATAAAAAAGCTCTTGAAAATTGTTCTAGATTTGATAAAGTTTGTTAGAGTCCAGGCACTTTTGTTGGGTGTGTCAGACTTCTGTATGTTGCTGGGAATCAAGTGGAGGAATTTTCACATCTTCAAAATGACTGTCATCTCCACTCTCATAGTCACTCATCATGACTTCAGACTCCATTTCACAGCATGCCGACACATCCGAGCAGGAAGCTGTGGAAGCATACACAGACATGGACATGTTGTCTACAGTGGGTGCTTCAAAGTCTCGATTGTACCCTAATGTGTAAGGAGCGTAAGGTTCTCTGTAACTGCCACTGATGCCACTGGTTGTGGTCTGAGGTTCTGACATGTCTGCAGGGTAGTGATGGGGAAGGTACTGATTAAGGTTAAACCTCTGCCTGCTTCTTGTAGAAGAACCCGAGCTACCTACGGCTGGCATGTCTCTGGGTGGCTGTATTGACTCAAATTGGTCGCTGTATTCAGGTGGTAACGGTGGAAGCTCATCAGGTGCAGGGAATTCATCAGGTGGAGGCGGAAAATCACTTTCTATGTCATAACCGCCAGGGTAATAGTCTGTATCGATGGCGTTTGGATCTGTGTAGAGGGGAGCTGGCTCCTCAACCACTTCATAATTTGGATACTCTTGGATACCTGGCAACTGAACACTTGGCATCCAGTCTGATGTATCCCAGTGGTAACCTGAAAAGTTAATTTAAAAAAAAGAAAACTAGTATTACTATCTTGTATTCCAGTCAGTCTGAACTGAGAATACACTGAATACATGTATTAAGACAAGGCAACCAGTGTGATTAGGACACTACTTGTTAATCAGAGAGCAGTTTGCCCTGGTTCCACAAAAACATTCAACACAACACAACTTTACATTATGCCATGCATTAGACAGTGCATCATTCACACTTGAACTTTTACATTTTCTCAGACATTGCACATAACATGGGAAAAGCTGCAGTCGCCTATGGAATGTTCTGTCACAATGGTTCACTGGATAGCAAAAAATCAACAGCCTCCCTACTGCAGATAAATTCTTTATCAATGGTTGTTGAGTAATTAGTTAGGGTGAAAACAACAGCCTGTTTTTCTTAAGAATATATTTAGTATATATAACCCATGACCTTTTTATGTAAAAGAAGTAATTTCTAATTAGTAAACTATTCAGACCATTAAAAGTGACTTTACCTCTTAAGTGAATTATATAGTTAATTTTACAAAATGCTGTTAGCTCTATAGCAACTGTTACACCTCTAATAAAAATCTCTGACTATTAGTAAAGACATTCCACATTCAAATACAAGAACAAAATAGGAAAATCAAGCTTAATCATGCATAAATGACTGAACTTGATCCTCTCTTGCAAACTGCCCTTGAATAAGTTTGTATTCGTCTACTGGAAACTAGATGTAAGCCTAATCTCATTAAAAACCAATCGTTTCTCTCATCTGAACACCAACAAAGAAAATAATACACAATTATAATATAGTGCAAATCTAGTAAAGAGTGATCACTGCGGACAAATGCATAGCAAGCAACTGATAGTAAGTCTGTGTTAAAATCAAATATTAAAAGAAATATTTTGGTGAACATCAATGAACTGCATGCAGAAGTCACCTCTTGAATTGCTGAGGTCAGGAACAGCAAAAGATTCTTTAGAATGAGAAGAAAAAGGAGAAAACATCTGTAGTTAGGAATCAAATAGTAGAACCAATATGAATGACAAACAATGACTGTCACTATAATGTTCATGCTGATTTTGTCCAGTTTACTTAGCAAAACTAAAGTTGGCTTTTGTTTTTTCCTCCTGGACTCCTTATTTAAGACTTGAACTGCAGGACAGCTACTGAGTTCATGTACAGCCCAGCTGGGACACGGCTGTGTGGCGGCAAAATCTGCAGTCTGTAGTTTGCTGAAATCCTCATATCAGTAGAATTAGGGTAACAAAGCCTTGATCTGATTTTTTTCTTCCCTTGTATCACCCCCTGTTTTTCGATACAGGGCTGCATCTATTAGGACTTACACTTGCAAGTATCTCATGCAAAGAAAGTAACTCTCCCATTAGTGTCTAGCTTCCATACACAAAGCACTGGGAAACCTGCCTCCCTTTGTACAACAATTCCAACAATTCATGCTCAGCAGAGAACTGTCCTGTGTTATCTGACGAATTTTAAACCTTTCTCTCTTCAGGGATCTATATTCCCTATTCAAATCTGTAAGGATGAGCAGTGCCTATCCTAATAGCAGAATCTTCTCCTAAAAATTCATACTTTCATCTATTCTTGGAAGACATCTATTCTTGGACAGAGGTTGACTCTTCAGTGGGGAGTTCCTCTTTTTTTAAGCTTGCCTAGCCCAGACTAATGGAGATATCAGTCTGAAATCTGAGACTCTTAAAGCATCTTCGGCCTCATCTCCAGGAGAAGGTTCTGACCACTAGTCTCCTTAGAAGACTAGAAGACTCCTTTATTTTTCCAGGAAAACTGACTGCAAAAGTAAACCCATGTGGTGGTTTGGAAAAAACCTTTCCCCCTGGGGCTGGTGACAGTCTGCCCCAGAGGTGGTGTTTTTGATACTGAACCAATTAAAAACTTAGTGCGCCCTGTGGAAATTACATACTCACAGAACAGGAAGAGAAGAGGTTAATTTTAATTGCGTAGCTAGAAGCAGAAGCAGCCATGCCTTGAAACGCCACGTGTTGGGGGGGGGGGGCCTTTGCCCCCGGCTCCTGGCCAGGGGTCCAGGAGCAGCACAGCCACTGAATGAAGCCCCCTCTCCCTGAAGCTGGTGACCAAGGGGGACCCCAAGAAATCAAGAAGACCCCCTGGGTTGCATCTTCTTCCCCACATCACAGTGGGGGAAAAGAAAAGCAGCGGCAAAAGTAGCACAGAGGGAGAGCTGTGGCCGTGAGCCAAGATGAGCTCCTGGCCAAAAGACTGTGCAAAGGAATTCCAGGAGCAAGAGAAAGTAGCAGACAAGCAGCAAATATGGCATGGACCAGACCGAGAGACGCAGGGACATCCGACGGAAAGAGAGAGAGAGAGAGTCGCTTGGAATCAGTTCTAGGGTAAGGACTAAACTAAAAGCCCTTAGAACTCTTTGACCCCAGGGAGGAGGGGTGGAAATCCCTAAAGAAGTCTCCTGAGAGCTTGTCATCCTCCAGGGGCTGGAACCTTCACAGAGCAAGAGCAGGGGATAAAGGCTTTAAACTTTAACCCCTTGCACTTCGTGCTGCAGACGTGGTGACACGGGTGTTCCCTTGAAATCCACGGTAATACCCTCGGACAAGGTGGCCGAGGAGCAAGAATTGGGGGCAGACCCCCCCCACCCCTTAGAAGAAAGAATTTCTAGCTACGACAAATCAAAACTGCTGCCTTAAAGATAAGAGACACTTCCAAGCGCCGCAGAAATTAATTTGGAAGAGCTGAGGCCTGAAAGTGAAAAGAAGACCTCTTCTTCTTTCTTTCTGGACTTTTTTTGAAGGAAAGGAGAGAAAGTCTATGTATATATATTGTTTCACCATAGAAGAGATAGTTAAAATTGTTATATATATGTACATATATGTATTATAGTATTTATTGTGTAAGTAATAAATTGTAATATAATTCCCTTCCCCCATACTGAGTTGTGCCTGTCTGAAAACTTCTCTACACATATTAGAACAAATTGTAGAAAAACTTTTGAAATTAGCTTTTCGAAATTTTTTTTTTCCAAACCACCACAACCCAATAGGCACACTTTGGTCTTAGGATTTAAAGCACTTTTACCAAGAATGGGGAGCTCTTGGTTTTCCTCTTCTTCTGAGGCAAAGACTCTTTAAGATAAACAAGATCTTGATGTGCCCATCTTTCTAGGTGACAATCTGCTAGACTAGAGCTATATTTCCTCTTGCACTCAGTATTGCTAATTTGCATTGAGCTACAGTCTGAGGAGTAGTGCAGAGAACGCCAACCTAAAACTATTCTAGGATGAAATTCATGCTTCCAGGATACCTCTTGGACAGAAACACTTTGGGAGACTAAAGGCAAAGACCATCTGCCCCAGAACTTGACCTTGCTGAAGGCTTGAGCAAGGATCTTTGCTGCTCGAACCAGCACCCTCCTGAGGGTGCTCAAAAGCAGAACTCTTCACCTAAGATACTTTAAAAGAAGAAATGCTTATTAAAAGTATAAACTTTAAAGTGTTAAGAAGCAGCTGAGCAGGATATATTTAATGTCTCTATGACTACAATGCATAAGTCTTTGTATTTATCTTACAGTGATGCTAAACCACCAAGTAATACTTTCAACTTTGACTTGAAAATCCATAGTTTTTAATTTTTACCAATTAAAATCTCGAAGAAAATCTGAATAAATTATTAAATATTTCCACTGATAGATTTTGCCTCTTCTAGTCTTGGAATTTTTCCTTTCCCAAGTACTGTGCATTGCAATTTTTTAGCACTGAAGACTACAGCCTATAGGTAAACTGTAATGAAATACTCTCATGTAATTAGAAGTCTTTGCATTTGTCTACTTTTTTGTGTTTCTGCATAAATTAATTGTAGGATGTACTTCAGATAACAAACCAAAGAGAATCTTTAGCTACTATAATCAATTTTATGTTCTTAAAATGGCTTCATTTTAAATAGGACTTAGTAACAAACGTTAGGTTTCCTAGTCTGTATCAAGAAATAGGAAGCATCCACACTGTGGATGTTATTTCAGAAGTAACCTCTGCAAACTCATGGTCACGGAGTGAATTACTTGCCTATGACTGGAACTTAAAGTATTATGATGTCAATTAAGTCAAGAGTTAGCATTTGTATAGACTCACTGGTACTTCTATTACTACTATTATTTTGTGAAGAGTTTGTGTTTTCCAGAATGGTTAGTTCTTAGCAGAAATGAAATAAAAATCCATTGAAAATGTCTGCTTTGCCTCTTTCTAACTTCCAAATACATACTACACACACACAAAAATAAATGCATGTGTACATACACACACCCAAACATACCTTTTAGGTACTGCTGTAAGGCTGGATAGTAACAAACTACTTAAACTGACAGGGATATGCATGCCTATATACACCAGCTGCATACTAAAAATCAACTTTTTCTGCTTAAGAGACAAATTGATCTGAAGACCAGAGAAGTAAGATACCAGACCACTCCGATTCTGCTCAGCTGGACAAGGTAACAACAGATGTGGGTGGGAGAAGAAAAGGAAGAGAAGGCTGCTGCTTTTTCATCTACAGTACTGTATGTATTTGCCTTCGATGCTGTCTCAATTCTGCTGGGAGCCTTAGTGTGAAAATTTTCAAAAGAGAGTAAGCACCTAGATCTTTTTATGTCAATACTTTTTTTTGCAAGAAATCACACATTGAAACCATTTCACAGGGCAGCTGCACCATACACAAGAAAATACTAATAGATATACAATATAAATATATTATTTGCTAAAACTTATCAGAAAGTCTAAGTATTTATAATTCACATCTGCTAGGGGTACATTACTAGAAGACAAACGTGCATTATTCTGCCAAAGCAGTAAATAAATATGAAAACATGTATATACCTTCTTTTTCCACCGAGTCAACAACAGCATTGACAAGGTGTATTACAGTCACTATGGAAGCTTGTAAAAGGTATAAAAGGAGCAAATTAAAACAAACCTAGAGTTAATATCACTTTAAATAGCATACAGATATACAAAAAACACACTGAAAATTGCAGTCCATTACTATTTTAGAGAGCAAGATTATCTAGAAAGCAGTTGCATATAATAAATAAAATACATCTCTAAATCTCAATTTTGTTCTTGCTAAACATGCAGAAGCACTTGTAACTACTTCTGAAGCAAACTTTGCATAGGCAAAGCTGCTTTGCAAAGTTGCTTTAGTTGTGTTAGAATTTCTGAAATGTTGCCTAAACATATTTGTTTGCGTAATTCTTCATCTACATAGCAAGAAACTAGACTTTTTTAAAGGCTTCAGTTGGGTAAATTAAGGAGTATTGCATTAGACTTCCCCTTTAAAAATGAAAATTACATTCCCTTCCCCCACAATGAAAGTTAAAGGAAAGAAATTTTCACTGAAATGAATTAAAAGTTGAGAATATGAAAAATATCTACTCAAAATTTCTGTTGCTGACCTTAAGTTGTGTGTGAACTGTGATATCACAGTAGGAATACCAAATTCAGGGTGTTACATTGTTATTTAAAAACAACAAAAATGAATGTATTTTTATGTTTTCCCTTTCCCAAGATACTTTTGGTAGGGAAAAAAATTTACTGTTACAGGGTAGGATGAAGTAAGCACATGCAATTTGTTTGCATGGCTCAGGAATTAAATTTGAAGCTAATAAATTCTGAATCTACCAAAACAGAAGGAAGCAACAGTATCTATGATGCTACAGCTATTTCTCTTAAAATGATTAATGACTAATCAATACATGACAAGAAATGGGAGTAAGAATATATGTGATGGAGAGGAGTGGAAAACAACGTGTACAATACAACACTTAAAACCACAGGAAAAAGGTTGAAAGTTGGTATCAGGTCTATTGATAAAAGGATGAGGACTGTAAGCATACCATTTTACTTTCACCAATCATTAACACAGTTTTTTTTAATGCTGTTAATAACAAATCACTCTACTTCACTGAGAAGCAGAATGTTCTTTATTCCTAAGCTAAAAGAATTTCAAGTTCTTTTTACCACATAGAGACAAAAGCAGAAATTGGAATAAAGAGTCAAAACACCTTAACTTAGTGAATTAAGTTATGAGACAACCGTGGCTTTGTCCAATCAGCATGAAGTGTTTCTGAATACATAGATGCATTCATATCAACTGTAAAAGCATCTGTCATCACAATAGAAAAATAAAAGACTTCCAATTAATAATAATCAAACCCACAAATATGTACGTTGATTTTATCTCGATGGACTGGAGTTGTGACCAAAATAATTATATTTTTATTTTTATATTGGCTTATTTATTGTATGAAATGTTTTTGTTCATTTATTTTAATCATGGTGAAAGCCAAATATACTGTTCTATTATAACAAAATTCCTTTTTGTGCAGCTTCCTTCATTACTAAAGTAATCAAACTTACAAGTAGTCCCTTAAACTCTGCTCTCACTCAGAACTGATCTGATCCATATGGGAGCTGAGGTCGCAGCAAGAAAAAGAGAAGGAAACAAATGAAACTGTAACACCAGAAAGCTTTTTACTGAGAGCTGAACGGCAAAGTGAAAGTTATATTTGTGCAGAGGCCATTGTTTAAATTCACTGTATTCTTGCATAAGGTGATAACTAATGATAACCTAAAAGAGTTTCTCAAATTTTACCACCTTTTAAACACAAGGCTCTGAACACCTTGGGCTGCATTTTCACTGTAATATTCCAACAACAGAATGATTATATATAATTTTAAGGTAAAATACTTAACACGAAGTGTAAGATAGGTAAAATACTTCAAAAAAATTAACAAATCTGGGTATTAACATAAGTAAATACAGATATATATTAAATAAGCTACTATTTAATATATATTCAATATATGTACGTCTTATTGACACTAAGAGATATAGATGCAAAGACAGAACAAATGAACTTAAGTGGCAGTACAGAATGATTGCATTTTACATACCATTGTCATCACATGATTCAGACTGGAAGGAACTGAGAGACTGGACCTCAGACATGCTTTCTCTAGCACTGTAAGGATGGGAGTTCTTTTCATCCAGAGGCTTTTTAGAAAGGCAGGGGTCAAGATCTACTACTTTAGCTGAAAGAAAAAAGTTTCAAGTGAGACGATTAATAGATTGTAGACTAAAGAGTCAATAAAATTTAACGCTGAGATCTACACATTTTTAGAAAACTTAATAGAGCATGAAGCCTGATCAAATTCATAACCCAGTAAAGTCATAATGTTTTCATACCCTAACAGACATAGACAGTGTTTGCACTAATATTAAAATTATACCAGCACATGCATTTAGCAGAAAAGAAAAAATAAGAACATTTCTTACTATCATAGTCAAAATCCCAGCTGGGTTTCTGTATTGAATCACTGTCTGAAGGCGAGTTGGAGGGAGGTGGAGGTGGTAAATTTGGTGCTACACTGCAAACAGCTACAGCTTTTCGGTGACCATGTACAGAATCTGGGTTAAAAGTACTAAACTCTGGGTGCTCAGGGATAGCAGACCCTTCAAAAGAATTCCTGTCAAGGTTGTTCCTGGAGTCGCTTGGAATGCTTGGAGTGTATGAAATGGGACGAACAGGAACCTGTGGTGGGATGTCAGAATAGATGTTCTTATTCAATTTTGCATCAAAATACGGTCTTTGCAAGAAGGCTGTTGTAGCTCCCAGTTGCTTGTCTTCAGGTTCTGGCTGGTGCTTCTTCTTTCTACTAACTACTTTGCGGCAAACAACAAAAATCACAACTAACAAGAAGATTCCTGCGATGAAAACAATAATCCCAATCACTTCAGCTAAGCTAATGTTCCAAGATGTTGAAACGTATTTATTAAGAACAATGTCTGTGCAGTGTTTTCCTCCAAATCCATGACTACAGTTGCAGTGATATGAACCATAAGTATTCTCACAAAGGGCACCATTGAGACATGGATTTTCTATGCATTCATCAACATCAGTCAGGCACCTATCGGAAACAGAGAAGAACAATGATGTTTGGTTTACATCAGCAGTCTTTGTTGTAATCTCCTTGTTCTCAACAATTCTGGATATATGTAATATAGAGTACTGCGCACTATCAGGCAACATCTGAGATTTCAACCAGTTTGAACTGTTATGTAATGCTATTAAAACTCAGTATGTGGAACACTACCTACCTTTCTCCACGAAAGCCTGCTTCACACTCACAAACAGGTCCATCCAAACTGTCAATACATTTGCCACTGTTTTTACACGGATTGTCTTTGCAATATGGACCCAGCTGGCACCTGCAAAGCCAAAACAAACAAATAAAAGTGCATGAATGAACCATTACCTTACTGCAAGTGAGTATATAGTGTGGGATTCAGGCTGTAATATAAGAGCTATCATTAACCTCAGCTAACTCCAGGGGGTCTCAACGTCTCAGCTTTAAGTAGGAAACAGATAAAAAGGAAACAGAAACAGTGTTACATTTGTAGCCTGTTCTCTAAGGGGTTCATTGATACAAAAAAATCATACAAACATACCTTTGACCTGTGTATTGTCCTCGGCACTGGCAGATAAAATCATCACTGACCGGGATGCAAGTCCCACCATAAAGGCAGGGGTTGGAAGAACATGGGTTGACACTTACATCACAGTGAGTTCCCATAAACAAAGGTAAACACTTGCAGTAGTAACCTGAAATGAAATACAGTCTTTTTGAAAGACGCACATGGCTTTACTGAATTTGAGATAAAATCCTCCCTCCCCACCTATCTGTTCAAAGACATAGAGGATGGGAAAAATAGAAATATTTTTTTTTGAAAGACGAAGGAAAGTCTAACAGTAAGGTTTATTTTGAACATGATGGATGGACAACTTTCATTTCTCTCACAAAACTCAAGTTGTCACAATTATTTCAGAATTTTTAAAGGAAGACTCTAAAGTAGGCAGTTAAGAGGACAGACCTCGGGTTATGATACCAAAGATTAAATCCCCACTTTACCAGATGGACTTTGTTTACTTCATATCCCAAGGAACTGAATTTAGAACACAGGGAGACAAGAGCCTTCCTAGCTGCTCAACCAACATTCTACGGTTCTCTGGGAAAGCATGAATTATGCATAAAGTTGTTTTGTCCTTCAAAGCAGGGAAGCTGAAAAGCAGTTTTGAAAACTAAAAGCAGAAGAATATAGCACAGCTTACCTCCATTTGACAGTGCGTTGCAGATGCCTCCATTCTGACATGGGCTGCTTGAACAACCATCTGTGGTAGTCAGTAAGCATCCAGGAGTGACATCTACAGATTCTTCCATGTGTGCATAATTTCGTGGCTTGCTGTTTAGGGGCAGCTCTTGTCCATTAAGTACAACAGAGTCCATACAGCCTCTGAAACCATTGCTAACCTGAGGACTTCTACCATGTCTTGTACCTTGCTGACGAATATGACCACCAAAAAACACATGATTATCTAGGTTTAGAGTCCTAAGTGTACCGGGAGCAGTACCAGATGCAGTATGCACCCTATCCAGAACAAGTCGTGCATAGTTTCCGTCCACTTCAAGAGATACTGAATGCCACTGGCCATCATTTATCTGAATGCTCTGAACAGAGACAATCCCAGGTCCACTGCCACAATCAAATTTATATTGCAGTCTTCCATGGTGAATCTACAGAAGAAAATCACATCAATAAATGGTCTGCACACTTAAGGAGTACAGAATATTGATGCCTATAAAAGTTTACTTTTGCTGAAAAGACAGGATGATGGTGGTATTCATAAAAGGCAGCTTAATAACATTGTTTTCCAAACAGTCACAGCAACTGTGATTCATTCAATATAGTTCTTTTAATTAAAGCCTACACTTTGTACATTTTTTTTCTCTAGTAAAGAAGTCACAGATCATAATGAAAAAATTACAATACTTCAATATCTTTCATCTTGTGCCTTAAGTGACTTATTCTGTATGGACTTCAGTATTATAAGCAAAAAGTTTAAAGTTGTTGCTTAAAAAAGGTGATTAGTGAAGCTTTTTTTGTTTGTTTTACTTTTAAAACATTAAAGAAAAATTCCTTTTACTCATTTAAAAAATTCTGTACAAGTTTATCAAATAGATGTGTAACACACCCTACCTTCAAGGCAATTACCAATTATAACAATTCTACAGAGATGTTATGACTCAATCTTTTAATCTGGCACAAAAAATGGTAAGAAGATGGTAGGAAGAAAAGAGGAAATATGCACTAGGAGATTTTAGCATACCTCTAAGATACTGTAGTCTGTTCCTCGAGCATACATAACAACTGCATGAGCAGAGTAAGTTCTAAGTCTCATTGTCAGCTTCATTTCCTCTTTGTTCTCAGTTTCCATGAGACGGTATTTTACATAGCTGCTCCCAGTAAATGTCACAGCAGAGCCAGTTGGTGCTTAGCAATACAGAAAAGTATAAAATGTATTAGCACCTGACTGGAATCAAATTTATATTTGGAAAATAATACAGGTTTTTTTAGAGTTAATTCCTTACCAGGACACTGTCTAGCTTTGCTGTCTTGGCAAACACAGGTGTATTTTCCTTCCTTTGGATCTCCTAAACATTCGGTACCTTCAGGGCATGGGTTTCCTTCACACACACTATTCACCAGGGGGCATTTCCCTTCTGTAAAACAAAATCCATTATTTCTTTTCTGTTGGTGGTAATACTGTTTTGTGAAAAGGGACTCTTAAGTACAGTAGCTGAAAGTAACCCAAATAATATTCCTAACCATCAGAAGTGAAAGTGAAGTAACAGTTACAGGACATGACTGGCACAGATTAGACAAATGGCATATAGAGTGGCTGATGTTCATCCTTATCTTGACTACTCAATTTAATTGGTAAAAGTGGGAAACTGGTGTTGTGGTTTAAGTTTTACCATTACTATCATTCACCATAAAACCCAACATGTCGATATTAAACATGGACAGAGTGAGTTGGGGGGAGCAGGAGAAAAGCACATCTGTATTTGAGACAGAAAAGGAACAGGTTTTAAATATTTACTTCATATGTGCAAGTTTACCCAGCAACGTTAAGTTTTGATTTTAAAAAGCAACGTTGTTTTCATCTTAGCTAAAGACAAATGATTATTCTGCTATAAATCTGTATGTTTATATGTATTTTAATAAATATTAATTTCCCACATCACCCTGTCATTCCCAGCCAAGTTTGGAAGCTGTGTGGGTCACTTCCCTAAGCAGAAACAAGGAAGTATTCAAGGAACTTTTCAAGAACTTACCTCTGTGCACACAAGACTGAAAATGGCCATCAATATAGAATAGGGAACAACAAAAAAAATTAACTTCTATCATAAAATGGAAAACAAAGGTGTAGCCATAAAAAAAAATAAAAATAAAAATCCACTCCCATAAGCTTGTATTATGTAAGCACTTAAAATGAGGTAATTAAATAAGAATTACTCTTTACTCTGAAAAAAATTAGGCAAATGTTGCAGCAAGGATTACAGAACATTTTTAATCTTGTCCTGTAATGTAAATTTCCACCCGTGGATTACAGCTTTTTAAAACCAGAATAATCTTTTCAAGGATATGGTTCTCCTTACCTTTACAAAGACAAACTGCTGTTCTGTGATGTCGGGGAGTGACAAAACTCAACCTGGCTGTGCTGTGCGTTGACATGATGTTCTCATCCACTGTTACTTTTTCTTCACAAAATTTCAAAGGACAATCTAGGCCTGCGCAGAGCTTATGAAACACATCAATTATCCGGACACCTAAAATCTCCTCCAGGTCAGGCACAGAAGAGTTTATCTTGTGGAGCAAAATTCTCATTGGGTGGTGAGAGCTACCAGATTTTTCAATATTCAGGAGGACATCAAGATTTGAAGGAGGATCAGAAGGCTGTAAACTAACAATCTGGATGTCATTTCTCCTCACGCCCAAGATGTTTCTTAATGCTCTCTGGAAATTGCGCCAGTAATCACCAATAAATTCTTCAGGGGACAGGTTTGCAAAGCGTATTGCAATACTGTGATTTAGTAAATCTTGTGTGATTTGTCTGATGTGTACAGTAATATCAGCTGCAGTTGTAAATTTTCCATCTGTAACAGTGACATTTAGGAGGTACTGTCCTACATCTAACCTTTTATGTGCTATTAGTTTGCCACCAGTACTGGAGACGGAGAACAAGGATTCCATTTTGGGGTCCAGACTGTATGTCAAAGTATCGTAAACATCTTGGTCGGTTGCATGAATTTTTCCAATGACACCACCTGAATACTCTTCCCCAAAGGCTGTGATAAAGATTTCTAGAGGTAGAATTGCTGGAGAGTAAATGCTTTCCTCAATAACTCTAATATCAATGTAAGTCAAAGATGACAATGGTGGTTTTCCATTATCTGCCACCTAAAGGAAAAATGAGGACAGATTGACATTTTTGCTTTATCTCAAATTCTGCTGTAGATATTACAGCTGTATTTTTTTTTAAAAAAAGTTAATACTGCAAATTTAAAAAGCACAGGCACAGACAAACATGTTTTCACTTCTCTGAAGATTAAAAGGCTACAGTACTCTTATTATCTGAAAACGCCAGGAAGCTACTAACGCTGGTAGCAAATACAGAGGAAATGTACAGTAGCTGATTTCAGACAGCAGATGGTGCTTGAAGCTTTTTTTATATCAAGCATGGAAACACTACAAACTTGAAATGAGTCATGCACTAGAAATGTACAGCATGCTTCATCACAGTTAGGAGGTGGTCTGGAAGACAAACTAAATGTGGTATGCCAAACAGTACTTCAAAAGGAAAACAATACATGCAGAAAATTACAACTAATTATGTTGTCTTTCATGATTTTTGATCATGGAGAGGGAAAAACCCCACCTGTAGTGCTTTTTGCTTCAGACAATTAAAGTAATTATCTTTAACAGAATCAGTCTAATTCAATTTTAAAGCCTTTTTGAACACCCTGTTCTCCACCCCTTTTGGACAAAAATATACACTGTTGTTTTATGAAGATGAGACAAAAAAAGAGTAGAAAAGTGAGAAAAGAGCATTCCTTTGGGTTCACTTGCTTTCTGTTTCTCAGCTCTTGTTTCCAATCTACCTTTTTTCCCAGTTACTGAAAGCGACACAGAAGAAATAGGTAAAGAAGAACTGGAGAGATGTGAAAGTACAGTAGGGATACACAGGGCTCAGAATGTAGAAGATATTCTACAATATTGTTCAAAAGATTTTGCAATAATTTTACGGAGACTACATGTACACTTTGAAGATCTATGCAGAGAAGCTGCTTTTGATTTTTCATATAGATTTAAGCAAAAAAGGAGTAACTCCAGGCACAAGATTATCTGTGGATGTGTACATAATCATGGTATTTCTAAAAGGTAATGCATATATCAGAAAACTACACATCTTCATCTGTTAACTCCAAAAGACAGGCATGGCTAGAAACTTGCTCTCTTAGTTACTGAAACATAAATAACGAGAGAAAGAGAGGGAGAGAGAGAGAGAGAACACTCAAGTTGGCAAAGTTTTGTTCTGCCTAGATTTCTGCCTGGAAACAAGACAAGGCAGGCAGTTTAGCT
This sequence comes from Corapipo altera, assembly GCF_003945725.1. Taxonomy (NCBI): domain Eukaryota; kingdom Metazoa; phylum Chordata; class Aves; order Passeriformes; family Pipridae; genus Corapipo; species Corapipo altera. The sequence goes on along the minus strand of NW_020884876.1, from coordinate 6,756,663 downwards.
ACAGGAGAAATGCCCAAGGGAAACAAGAAAAGGTTCAAAACAAACAGACAAGCAAAATTATAACAAGTGGACAGCAAATAGGAAAGAAGAACCCCAGGAGAAATGATTTTTCAACAGTGCAGATATTTAAAAACCTGTTTTGATTCTAAACTAAAGACTTCAAAGTGTGGCACAAAGGACTGTATGACTCATAGCTGAAGATTTTGCACACTAGTGCTGTGAGACATTTGTTAATGGATAATCTATTTCCTTTGGAGAGAGGGCAGGCAAATGTGAGTGGCATGCACATGTAAGTTGACCGTTGGGGAAAAAAAACCCCAACCTTATTTCTATTAAAACCACAAAAGTAAAGTAATGTTCATATTAAGTAAAGTCTTCTGAAGGTACTGGGTGTGTAGAGTGCATATAGGGGGAGTTGTTTGTGGTTTTATTGGGGTTTTTTTCATTTGTTTGGAGGTTTTTTCTAATTAATTACATGCCTGTAACTTAAGACCATCACTGCCTCAACAATCCATTCAGAAAGTAACTAAGGTGATAGATGTCAATACTGGAAAGGAGTGAAGGTCAGCTAAAAAATGAAAAAAGGGTATCAAGAGATCATAAACAGCCATTAACTTGTGATCTGTAAGATGAAAGTGCAGAAATTAAATAGAGTGCAAACTTGAGAAAATGCTTCCTACAACCTTTGAAAAATCTTTGTTTTAAATGAACAGGGGAAGAATATTTTCCCACAAAAGTCATGACTCTGGTTTTGTGTGTATCACTGGAACTGAAGTCTTGTGATATGGAAATGCT